>NC_058130.1:362209831-362283816 GCF_016433145.1 Gracilinanus agilis | reverse complement strand
GGAAGGAAGGAAGGAAGGAAGGAAGGAAGGAAGGAAGGAAGGAAGGAAGGAAGGAAGGAAGGAAGGAAAGAAAGAAGGAAGGAAAGAGAGAGGGATAAAGGAAGGAGCAGGAAGGCAAGAATACAGGCAGGCACAAACCTAGTCTCTAGTGGAAGGAATTGAAAAGACTACCTTGGTGGCTCAGTGGATAGAAGGAGATGGAAAGGCATAGGTTCAAATCTGGTCTCAAATATTTCCTAACTGAGTGATTCTGCCCAAGTTACTTAACCCCCATTATCGAGCCCTTACCACTCTCTTGCCTTGGAACTGACTCTTAGTATATCAATTCTAAAACAGAGAGGTGAGGGGTTTTTTTTAAGAAAGAAAGAAAAAATTAGAACCTTTGGGAAGTAGAACTTTTTTCCCTGTACTCTCCTCAAAGACCTTGCACCAACCTCAGAGGTAAGTCTATGGTTCCCTCAGCCAGCTCCCAAGAATTTAAAGATTGCCCCTGCCTGCTATCTGACTTTGGTGTAGTAGGTGATGCGGGGGAAGGGTGATGGGCTTGTATTTTTATAAATGTAGTTTCACCCACTTATAGCATGGGAATCCCCAAACACTGCCTACCTTTAAGACTTCGCCAAGTGGGAGAACCCCTTTATTTGTCCAATTTTTATTTCTGCCCTTTTGAGTCACTTTGTAATGATTGGTTGGTAAGAAATTCAGAAGGCTCCTGCTACTACACCACCATCTTAGCTCTGCCTCCCCTTCTATTGCATTTCTAACAAGGAACACTTTCAACCATTTAAACCTTTAAAAAATTGCATGGTTGATGATGCACAAAGCAGAACTACTCCAGTTCACAGCCATAAGAAGTCTTGTTGCTCCATTGTTTCATCTGGGAGCATGATGCTTTTGAAGACTGGAACCTGATTCTCCTGCTTCATTTTCCCTCTTCCCTGTACCACTGTCCTGTGGGCCTGCTTTGAAAATGGCTCAGTATCTTGTAGAACCCATCAATATAATGTGCTTACGAGTACTGTGCTAAGCAGTGGAAATCCAAATGCAAAACTAAGACTATTCCTATCCCTAAGGAGCTGACATTCTACTGGGGGAGTCAAAGTGAGTATACAATAAATTCAAGGTGATTTTCTGGAGGTAAAACATGTTGGGAGCAATTGAAAATCTGGTTTTCCAAGATGCAATCTTTTAGACAACTATTTTCATCTTCCAAAATTATAGAATTAAGTTCTGAAAGGGACTTCAGAAGCCACATCTATCCAAGCCAACCTATAAATTAAGGACATCTTCATTATAACATATCTGATAAGTCTAGCCTCCTATTTGAAGATGTGGGGGGAAACTTTAATAAGACATCTTCCTTGACATTAATCCTAAATTTGCCTCTTCTCTGCTTCCTACCATCATTCCTCTCAGGTCAAACAGAACTACCTAATCCTCTACATGATAGCCCTTCAAATACATGAGGCAAATATTATGTGTTTCTACTCAATTCTCAATCCTGATCCTTCTCTTCTCTAGTTCCTTCAACTAACTCAATCCTGTTAAGACATTAACTCAAGACTGTTCCCATTCTGGTTGCCCTCCTCTAGACACTCTCGAACTTTTCAATGTCTTTCTTAGGTCAGGAAGCTGAGAATTGAACACAATAACCAAGATGTGGTCTGATGAAGATAGAGTATGGTGAGACTAATAATTCTCTATTTCTAGAAACTCAGCCTCTCTCAATGTAGTCCCATATATCATGTTAGCTTGGTTTGCTGCTACATCACACTAATAAGTTATATTGAGATCATGGTCCACCAAAACCCTTTGATCTCTTTCTGAATAATGACTGCCCAGCCAAGCCTTCCCTATTTCATACTGCTGAATTTTTTTTAATACAAAAGTGTATGACTTTACATTTATCCCTAATGAATTCCATCTTATTGGATTTAATTCCATTATATAGTCCCGAGTTTTCCAATATGCTAGCTGATACAACTGGAAAATGTTTAGCAAAATAAATAGGATATAATGTTAATGAGTGGTTTGATAAGTCAATATGTGGTCTACAGGAATCCTTACATGCCTCTTCTCTGCTTCTCACCATTGTTCCTGGTTCTAACCATATTCTTCTGATCCATTTAGTGGACCTTGTTTCTGTTTGACTTTGATACCACTGATCCAGTCTTTTAAGATCCTTTTGGTTCCTATCATCTGTGTATTAATTATCCCTTCCAGCTTTCTATCATTAGAAAATTTGATGAGATTGTCATCTATGTCTTTATTCAAGTCATTGAAAAATATGTTGAACAACACAATGTCAAGTACAGATCCCTATGGTATTCCTCTGGAGACCTCCTGCAACATTGGCATTGATCCATTAACAACTAATCTTTGAGTTCAGCCATCAAACTGGCTAATCAGAATGTCATCTTCTGATACATAACTCTTCCTCTTCTCCACAAGGATAGTTTGAGCTATTTTATCAAAAGTTCTACTAAAATCTAAGTAAACTATTACCACTACAGGAAAGAAGGCCTTAAAATTTGATTTTGATTTTGAACTTACTAAATGAAACAAGCCTTAAGGAAGAAAATCTCTTCGTCAAAGCAATAATTGATTGATGCAATTTCTGTCTTATTTCCATTTCTTTTGTAGATTGATGAGACCTTCTTTCCATAACCTTCTCTAATTTCTACCTTAAAACCAAAAGGCTTAGCTCTACTAGGGGAAGGGGGGATCAACAAAGGTTTTGTTCTCGGGCTCAGAGTAATAATCCTTTAGCATTTCATCACTGTATAGAGGTGGCCTTGGATTCCCAAAATCAATGCCAGCAGAATCTTACCTGGAAAGGTTTCAAATATAGCTCCATTGATAGGCAATGTTCTTATGCATCCAAAGATCAGCATAGCCTCAGAAATGTCTGTCACCAAAAGACTATGGCATAGTAGAAAGAAAGCTGTATTTGGAATCAGAGACTTTGAGTTTAAATCCTGACTGTGCAATCAATGTAACCTCAGTTAAGTCACTTAACCTTTCCCTAATCCTAGTCTCCTCAACTGTAAGATGAAGGCTTGGGACTAAATGACCCCTAAGATCTCTTCTGGTTCTAAATATAAGACTGGGCTGCCAGTTGATGAATTTTTTTACCATATTAACTTAATGTCTAGTAATCTGTTGAGAGTTTTTTATTTGTTTTAATAAAGGAAACACCTCCTCTGATGAAATCATGTCTTTGAAATATTAAAGTACATATTAAAAAACAGGCCTTTCTTCATTAATAAATGATTACTTAACACAATCTGCACCATTAGTTCTCAAAATCCAAGTCATGGTAAGAAATGTTCAAGTATAATATCCTCTTTTTATAGGTTACTATATATATATATACATATATATGTAACTTGTACTGATAATTAGATAGGTACAAGTCCAAGAGCATATGAATTATGTGTATGTGTGCATACACACACACATACACCTGATTTTAACCTGAAGTTAAACAAGAGTGCCTGCCCAAATTTGAATGGGATTACTATTGTGTTACTTTTGTTGTTCTTCGGTCATCTCATTTGTGTCCTCATGATCCCATTAGGAGTTTTCTTGGCAGAATTACTGTAGTGATTTGCCATTTCCTTCTCTAGCTCATTGCACCGATGAGGAAACTGAGGTAAACAGGGTTAAGTGACTTGCCCAGAGTCACACAGATAATAAGTCTCTGAGGTCAGATTTGAACTCATGAAGATGAGTCTTCCTGATTCAAAGACTAGTTCTCTATCCAGTGTACTACCTAACTGCCCCATTTATGTTTTACACATATCTATGTATTGCATGTGCAGGTATATACACATATGCAGGAGTTGTTGCTTAACTTCCACTTTATAGAACCTGTTACATCTATAGTATTCAATTAATGAGCAAATGAGATAATACCTATAAAGCATTTTGGAATCCTAAAAGCCAGTTATCATGGTCTTTCAATCAAGACTGATGGTTGGGATTTGTTACACTGGATATCATCAACAGGAGTTTGGTCACTCTACTATTTAGATCCTTGACTGAACACTATAGATGTAGCAAGTTCTACCAAGTGCACTAGTTTCTCAGAGCAAAAAGAAACATTCAACAGCAGCTTCACACACTAACACACTCGACTCTCCTCCTTCCTGCTATCATAATACAATGCAGTCAATCTGAGATCAAGAAAACAACAGATCCTACCAGTAGCTCTGAAAAGGGTACCAGAGAGGCAGTTTGGCATACTAGGCAAAGGACTTACTTTAAGCATCAAAAGGTCCTGGGTTGGAATCCTGCTTCTAACAGATACTAATTATGGGACCATGGACAAATTACTTTCCAGAGCCCATAGTCCACATTCTAAATCTACATTTACAGATGACTTGCCCTTCTATATTGATGAAGGATAGTTTAAATACCAGGTTCTCCCTACACTTATAGTAAGAAGGAAGAATTACAGTCTTAGATATGTTGACAGATATATTATAGCTAGATAAAAATTGAGGGACAGGTAGAGATAAATATAGAGGTAGAAATAGAAATACAGGAAGAGAGAGAGACACAAAGACAGAATAGAGAGATGATAGATAGATAGATAGATAGATAGATAGATAGATAGATAGATAGATAGATAGATAGATAGATAGATAGATAGATAGATAGATGGGGCATAGCCAAGATGGTAGAGAAGGCACATAGACTCATCTGAACTCTACCAAATTACTCTCCAAAAAACCATGATGTAACACCTCATATGAATTCTGGAGTAGCATAACCCACAAAGGCACAAGTTGAAGGAACTTTTCAGCCCAAAACAACTTAGAAGGCCAGCATGAGGGATTTAGTTCACCAGGCATTTCAAGACCACAGCAGGCTCCACTGGAGTTACAAGATTCTGTTGAAACAGAATCAAAGGCTCCCAAAGCTCTCAGACACAGACATTGGGAATGAAGGGAGAACTGACAACTGTTCAGAAGGAAATTATAGCAATCCCTTTGCTGACTCTGAGTACAAGACTCTTGTCACATTACCCTAATGCAGAACCAGGTTGCACACAGGGTGAGGATAAACACTAGCACACAGGGGAACAGGGGACCCTGATCACTGTTTCAATAGGTAAAAGAGTGCTTGTGGTTACTCACATATAGGCTGGAATAGTATTAAATAAACTTCTTACCATCTCAGAAGAATTGAAAGTAGATTGATCCCCAGAACTAGCTCTGAAGACAGCTGCACAAAGAATCTGAAACTTGGAACAGTGTTCCCTTCACCCACCACAGTTATAGATCTCAACTTTAACAGGTTTTTAAATTAAAAGAAAAGAAAGGGGCTGTAATATGAGCAAATGACAACAATAAAAGAAACACAACATAGAAAGCTATTTTGGTTACAGGGAAGACCAAAAGACAAACTCATAAGATGACAATAAAGTTAGCACTACTGCATCCAAAGCCTCCAAGAAAAATATGAATTGCTCTGAAGCCAAAAAAAGAATTAATGGAGGAGGTTAAAAAAAGATTTTAAAAATAAAATAAATGAGGTAGAAGAAAAATTGGGGGGGAAATGAGAGTGTTATAAAGGAAAATCATGAAAAGAATCAACAGATTGGTAAAGGATACACAAAAAATACTGAAGAAAGTAATATCTTAAAAAATAGAATAGGCCAACTGGTAAAGGGGGCACATAAATCCAATGAAGAGAAGAACTTCCTAAACAGAAAATTAGCCAAATAGAAAAAGATATACAAAATGCACTAAAGAAAAGAACTTCTTAAAAGGCAGAACTGCCTATGTAGAAAAAGAGGTACAAAAGTTCACCAAAAAAAAAAAAAAGAAATTCTTTACAAAGTAGAATTGGTCAAATGGAAAAGGAAATATAAAAGCTTACTTAAGAAACTCATGCCTTAAAAATTAGAATTGGGCAAGTAGAAACTAAGAATTCCATGAGACATCAAGAAACAATAAAACAAGGCCAAAAGAATGAAAAAATAGAAGAAATGTGAAATATCTCTTGGGAAAACAACTATCCTGGAAAATAAATTCAGGAGAGATCCTATAAGAATTATTGGACTACCTGAAAGTCATGATCAATAAAAAGAGCTTAGAAATTATCTTTCAAGAAATTATCATAGGAAACTGTCCTGATATTCTAGAACCAAAGAGCAAAACAGAAATTGAAACAATCCACTAATCACCTCCTGCAAGATATCCCAAAAGGATATTCCAGCAATATTTTAGCCAAATTCTAGAAATCCCAAGCCAAGGAGAAAATATTGCAATCAGTCAAAAAGAAACAATTTAAATATCATGGAGCTATAGTCAGAATAACACAAAATTAACAGCTTCTACATTAAAGAATAAGAAGGCATGAAATATTATATTCCAGAGAGCAAAAGGAGCTAGTACTTCAACCAAGAATCACCCAGCAAAACTGATCATAATCCTTCAGGGGGGAAAATAGGTATTCAATGAAATGGAAAACTTTCAAACATTCCTGATGAAAAAACTAGACCTAAAAGAAAAATCTGACTCTCAAATGCAAGACTCAAGAGAATCATACAAAGGTAAACTGGAAAGAGAAATCAAAGTCATTCAATAAGGTTAAACTGTGTACATCCCTACTTAGGGAAATGATTCTTGTAACTCCAAAGAACAGTCTCATTATTAAGGCAATTAGAAAGAGTATATATAGACAGAGGGCAAGGGTGTGAATTGAATATTATGGAATGATATAAAAAGAAATAAAATTGAGGCATGAGAAAAAGGAATGCCTTGGGAAGAGGGGGAGGAAAAATGGAATGGGTTAAATTATCTCACATGAAAGACCTTTTACAGTGGAGGGGAAGATGGGGGGTGTGGAGAGGAAAGCATGTGAACCTCACTCTCATTGGAATTGAATAAATGAGAGAACATACACAATCAGTTGGGATCTTACTCTACAGAAAAGTAGGAGAAGGGATAAGAGGAGGGTTGGCTGATAGAAAAGAATGCAAATTTGGGGAGGCAAAGGTCAGAAACTAAACACAGGGAAGTTAAATGGAGAATAATAATACACAGCAATCATAATAGGGCACAATTTTTTTACAAGTGTCTCTAATAAAGGTCTCATTTTTCAGAATCATAGAGAAATGAGTCAAATATATAAAAATACAAGTCATTCTCCAATTGATAAATGGTCAAAGGACATAAACAGGCAGTTCTCAGGAAAAGTAATTAAACCTCTTTATAATCATGCAAAAATGCACTATATTACTATTAATTGGAAAAATGCAAATTAAAACAACACCAAGGTGCCAACCCACACCTATCAGATTGGCTTTTATGACAGAAAAGGAAAGTAAGAAAATGCCTTTCTGACACTAGACCCTGTGCTTTGTGTGTAATGGCATCCACTAGCTGCTTCTACATTACTCTCAGTAAGCAATGGAGAATATGTAAGAGATAATGCAGAGTAAAGGAGTTCTCCCACTGGGAACAAGGTAACTCAGCTCAATCAAGAGAGGGAGTCCTGGATCTCACCCAAAGGTAAATTCCCTTAAGTCTCTACTGTAGCAAGCTGGAGATACAGACATGATGGAGATTGACTGATCCTCTCATATAGGTTTCTTCTCATAAGCCTTCTTCTCAGAAGTTCCCTTCAGAATCCTGAAGAAAGATTAATATATTCCATCTTCTTTCTCAAAACTGGAAGCCAAAAGCACTCAAAGGTTGAAGAGACTCAAGAGACTGGAAAAGATTACATCTAGTAAGGAACCCAATGCTCTCCTCTCTCCCTTCACTCTGTTCTACCCCTCACACAAGTATGGGGGACTGATCTCTACCAATGTGGAGAGAGTCTCATGCCAATAGACATTGGAACTCAAATGAATACATATGCATAAATACATATATATTTTTAGTATAATATATGTATTATAAACATGTAAATATATGTGTGTGTAGACTTCAAATGGACAATTTTGAAGTTACAGAAGACTCCTGAATAAGATGGAAAAGATGATAATGGACAAGGTAGAACTACTTAACTCCTATTTTGCTTGTATTTTCTACTAAAGAGAACAACCTTCCAACTGGAAAATACAGAAACAGAAACAGGTAACAGGGAATTGAAACCCAATATAATGAGGAAGTGGTAAAAGAGCACCACCCTTCCTTCACATGATCTGGCCCAGAAAAACTTCACCCTAGGGTATGAAGATAACTTCCACTGATACTTGCCCAAACTATCATCAGTGACGTTTGTGGATGATAGAAAAAGTACCACAGGAATGAAGGCAAGCAAATGTCACACTTTTCAGAAAAGGAGAAGGCAGATACTTCAAACTATAGACCAAGAAGAATGGCATTAATTCCTGGTAAAATTCTAGAAAAGAGTATTAAAAGACAATTTTCAAAAACGTTTAAAAAGGAAGAAAAGATCACTAAGAACTATTCTCAGTTTACTAAGGAAAAGGAGGCAAACATGGTAAAGTGACTTCCCTAGTTTCCATAACTAGCAAGTATCTGTGACTGGATTTGAACTCAGGTTTTCCTGACTCCATACTCAGTATTCTATCCACTATGCCACCTAGCTGGATCTAGGTTAAACTAGGTAGAGGAAAGTCTGTAATATAGAAGCAGCTAGTGGATGCCATTGTACACAAAGCACAGGACCTAAAGTCAGAAAGACCTGAGTCCAAATTTGACTTCAGATATTTAGTTATGTGATCTTTGGCAAGTCACATGCACACTTCTCTGATTTATGGATGGTCTGAAAATGGAAAGGAGACAGAAGTTAGGTCCAAGAAGATTCTCCCCAAGGGGAAAGGTCAAGTGCAGTAATGGCTGCTTAATGAGATAAGATTAATACAGTCCTCCATTTGGACTTTAAAAGCCTACTAGACCAATATGGGGCAAGGGGAGAGACCTAGAAAGTAGGTCATATGGAAAAGACCCAGGAATTTCAATAGGTTTCAGTTCAGTAAGAATCAGCAGTGTGTTGTGAGCAACAAAACATCAAAGGCCACCTTGGGATGCATTAATAGAAGCCAAGTGTGCAAATGGTGATAAATAAGCACCATCAGTGTACTCTCTCCTCGTCAGAAACTGTCTGAAGTATCTTGTCCAGTTCAAGTTTCTGTGTTTTAACTGAGACATTTACAAGCCAGGGCATGTTCAGAAAAGGACAAACAGGATGGGGAGTGGACATGAAACCATACCCTAAAAAGATGTTTAGCCTGAAGAAGAAAACACTGAGGATATGGAGAGGGAGAGGAAGAGAAGAGATCAAAGGAGAGGAAGAGAAAGGGAGAGAGAATGAGAGGGGGGTAGGAAAGGGAGAGAGGGAGAGAGGGGGGATAGGAGAGGGAGAGAAAGAGAGGGAAAAAGAGAGGGACAGAGAGAGGGAGAGGGAAAGGAAGAGGGAGAGAAAGAGAGTTATCTTAAATATTTCCAAAGTTGTCATGTGGAAGAGTGATCTGACTTGCTATGCTTGGCCTCAGGATGGGAGAACTAGGAGCAGTAGATGGAGGTAACAGAAAGGAAGATTTTTAACAATATAAGGGGAAAACTTTATAACAATTTTTGCTAACTAGAAGAATGGGTTACCTTGTAGGAGTTGGTAATAAGTCTTTGTTGGGAGGTGTCTTCCAATTGAATTGAATGGCCATGAGTTAGAGGGGTTAAAAATGGGATTCATAGATTCAGCCTGAGACAAACTAGGTGACCATCCCAAGACTGATTCCATGATTCCAGGATGCACACACACCCTTTTTCCAGGGGGTGGGAGGGGAATGGGGGAGATGGTTCTAAAGTTACATTGCTGGTTTCTAACATTAATTATTTGTTACCTTTTGGTTAGTTCTTATGATCAGAGATTTCACTGTCTCCCTACTCCCCTACTTCCACTCACAGGGCTATGCAGACCCCTCAGGCCAGCAGAGTTTCTGAAACTCCTAAGTAATTACTGCTTCAGACCAGTTGCAAACTGCAGATGATTATCAAAATGCAAGACTTTCAAAGGGAAATATCAGAATTTCCCCTTAAATGCAGATCCAGTAGATTTGGAAATGACACAGTTGGAAAGAAACAAGTTCTACTACTAGGCATCACCAAAACAAGACAGTCAAGGTATGAGCTGATTCTCATTATAACACGCCCACAGGTTGTTCACTTCTTCTCCCATAGCCAAGAGGCCCTTAGAAAAGTGCAAAACTCTCATCTGTCTGAGAAAGTGTCATGGGAAACAAATTCCTATTTTGATCCCTCCCAGCTGAAAAACCACACCAAACATCACTGCCTTGGGAAGGAAGGCCAAAGTAGCAGTGGATCATGGTGAGTACCAAGAGTTTCACCCCAGAGGAGTCTTAGTAATGCAAGCCTGAACACTCAGGGCTGGAAAAACCACACTGGTTCTGTAAAATGTCACAACTGTGTAAAAGACAGGGATTTGGGTCTTTGTCAACAAGTACATTGACAAGAGAGGCAAAATTTCTCTCATTCTAAAAGAATGGTTCTAAAAAAAAATAAAAGAAATAAAAGAATGGTTCTTCCATTTCTTTCTCTTTTTTTTAAGAAGAAAGAAAAAAAGAAGAGAAGCACACACCATTTTTCCATGCTGTATTTTTATTTTGAGGCAGATCCAAGGATTTTACACCTTCTATTAATTCATCAAAAGTCATTTCTCAGTCACTGGATGATAAATACACTGTCTCTGAACCTAGCAGGGCAATGGAAATATCA
Source organism: Gracilinanus agilis (assembly GCF_016433145.1). Classification (NCBI taxonomy): domain Eukaryota; kingdom Metazoa; phylum Chordata; class Mammalia; order Didelphimorphia; family Didelphidae; genus Gracilinanus; species Gracilinanus agilis. The sequence continues at coordinate 362,273,095 of NC_058130.1, read as the reverse complement.
GAGAAGCAATGACAACTCTGTTTGTTAATATGCCATGGATGCATTAGCATTGGAAATGCCAAGAGGGAGGAGTCCTTAGCTGTTTCTCCAGTTCCTTCATAATAAGCACCATTGTACACATTGTCTACTCAAAGTTTAATGAGTTTTAATAATATCCCTTGAAGGAAGGGAGTGCCTTGTATCCACAGAAACATCCTTGTGAATTTATACTGAAGAATCTTATTTGCTTTCTCCACTGAGGTGGAATCTTGCATTGAAGGCTAGAAGTAAGTAAGCAGGTTTCCATCCTTTCGATACTTAGACTTTCTCTTGAATGTTGGGAATTAGATCCTTCAATGATGAGAAACAGAGCTATGTGTGCAGCAGATTTGGACAGACATCTACCCAGACTGAGAGTCCAACCCAAGATTCCCTTTATCAGTTCCCCACAAAGATCTTCAAACTTAGGCTTTTAGGATCATAGAATTTAAACCAGGAAGGGCACTAAGATTTAGAGGCTGACACTCTTTTTTCAGTCATGAAAAATAAGGCCCTGAGAGAAGAAATAACTTCTCCAAAATCCAATGTACTTTGTTTTTTCTTTCTAAGAAATCATGTGTGTTGCAAGGCCTAGAGATTGGAAATCCTGGGTTCAAATTTGACCTCAGATACTCTCTAGCTGTGTGACTCTGGGCAAGTCACTTAGCCTCAGTTGCCTAGGCCTTACCATTCTTCTGCCTTGGAAGCAATACATAGTATTAATTCTGGCAGAAGATAACAGTTTAAAAAAAAAAAGAAATGATATGAGTTGTTTATAGTTTTATACCATATCATGAGCTCTGGGAAAAAATATATCATCCTTCATTTCCACTAGCTACTTGAAGCTAAGTTGCCAAAACACATGATACAATATACAGATACATTACATATATATATATATATGCATATCTTAGACATGGCTAAAGCTGGCATGTGTTTTGCTTGGCTATGTGTAATTATAATGGAAGGTTTTTTTTCTTTTTTCCATAAAGATGGGGATGGAATGAGAGAGAGAGAAAATGAAATTTTGTTCACTGAAAAATAAAATTAGATTTATGATCGATATAGACAAACCCAGGAAAAAATCCAGCTTAGAAACATCTTCATATCAATTCTTCTTAAAGATGCTCCAGACTTAGAATCCTGGGATCATAAAAGATATTTGTTGAAATCTAAATTGGAAATTAAAAAACAAATGGTATTATTCCTGGCTCTACTATGATCTAGGTGTTCACTCATTTCAGTCACATACAACTCTTTGGGACTCCCTTTGGGGTTCTCTTGGCAAAGAAACTAGAGTAGAGCAGAAACGTAGAAGAAAGACATTTCCTTGATCGCATGGTTTGATGAGGATATGATTGGGGATACAGACTCTAAATGACAGCTCTTTTGCAAATATTAATAATATGAAAATAGATCTTGATCAATGATACATGTAAAGCCCAAATGAATTGTGTGTTGGCTAGAGGAAAAAGGAGGAGGGGAGGGAAAGAACATGAATCATGGAACCATGAAAAAATATTCTAAATTAATTAATTAAATAAAAATAATTGTCTCAAAAAGCAAAATTAATTAATTAATTAGATTTTAAAAATATACTAGAGTGGTTTGCCATTTCCTTCTCCAACTCATTTGATAGATGAGGGAACTGAGGTAAATAGGGTTAAGTGATTTGCCCAAGATGACAGAGCTAGGAAGTATATGAGGCCATATTCGAACTCATGAAGATAATCTCCTCGACTCCAGGTCCAGTGCTCTATGCACCATGGTGCCACCTAGGTGCCCATTTTAAATGAATTACAACTACTCTAAGTCTCATTTTTCCAACTATGAAAGTGATCCTAGATGTGGTCCTAGATGATATCTAAGGTTCCCTCTAGTTTTGATATTTAATGGTTCTATGTCTGTAGGTCAGAGACTTCCACACTTGGCTTTGTGATGACCCAAGATTTCTCTAATTATTTTAGGATCTATGAAAAACATATATAACCTATATCAAATTACTTGCTTCTTAATGAGAGGGGAGGAGAAGGTAAGAAGGGAGAGAATTTGGAACACAAAAAAATTTTAATTAATGTTACATTTTTTTACATATAATTGTAAAAAAATAAAATATATTTTCCCCAAAAAGATCTATTGAGGGAAAAGGGCCTCCAAATCCAATTCATTTAATTCTCTTCAATTTTTACAGTAATGAAACTTTGCAGGGAGAGAAGTAGGGGGTGGGGAGGAGAATAGCATATGTTTTGAAATCAAGGAAGTAACAGTAGGGTGTTACCACTCAAAAGTTTCCAAATCATTACTCTTTGGAGTAAGACTGAATAAAAGAAAAAATTCGGGGATAAAGAATTAGATCACAAATATACACAAAGTATGAGAAGCTACAAAGAAGACGTTTCACAGAAGATCTCAAAAGAATCCTATATAATCATGAATTTTGTGTCTAAATGCCTGCCCATTAATAGCTATTGTGATGCTCTCTTGTGTTATAGTCTCACTAAACTACTTTCTACTAGACTGTAAGTTCCATGAATACAGAGACTTAAGTAAACTTTGTATTCCCCCTAGTGCTTAGCAGTGAGTGACCTGCACAGAGAAGGCAATTAAATCAATGTTTGTTGAAGGAATATAGGAATAAATAGACAACTGGGGCTTATTCAAACACAGTAACTTCTACTTGAACATATAGTCAATGAATGTACAGCACTGCTTTGGTGTCCATTATAGAATAGTAATGGCATTTTTGATCCATAGGGATCCTTTTCCTGTCAATCAAGAAAGGAGAGGAACTTAAGGCTACTAATAGAGCTAGTGTTCTTGATATAATATTCTCTCCTTTCTTTTTTCCCATTTGCTATTTAATTCCCTTCTCTTACTATATCCAACCCATGTACTGTTACTCTGAAAGTCTGCTAAAAAACACTATGCAGTGTACATGGAGTTTCTCCTCTATCAGTGATGGGTCTTGCCGCTCTCCTATCAGATTTGGCCTCAGCAAAATAACTTGCACAGAAAGAGAAGGAGAGTAAAAAGTGAATGCACTATTCTGCTGCTCCCTTTTTATGGACTGACTAATAGTATAGTTTGCACCAAGTCTTCCAAGAACAATAGGATGGTAATTAGCTTGGTTTGGCCAAATAGTCAACCAGTGATAAAAGGCAATAAAGAGTAATAAATGGAAAGACAAAAAAAAAACTAGGTTTACAAGCAACACACCTTTTAACATTTTATTATCATCCTAAATGAGAAGGTTTAGAGTTTTAATTACATAATTAATAGCCCAAGAAGTTACTTGTCTTGACAAAAGCATACCAACTTCAAGCACCAAAGAACTGACTCTATTGGGGCTCCTAGGGACTCCTTGGGCATATAAGAAAGCAAATTATATGTTCTTTTATAAACATGGCTGTAAGCCTCTGATCTTTCAGGTGAAACTTCTCCCAAAGAGGTGGTGGATGGTCTGTTATCCTTGAAAGGAACCATCTTTACTAGGTGGCTGCCAGGCAATCTAATAACACATTAAGAACCCTCAATAAAAGTATCCTCCTTGAGGTTTGAGTGAACTTGTAGTTGACTTCAAAAACACTCAAGTCCAATAGTCAGTCATAAAGAACTTGTCTAGAAACCCTAAACATGCATGGAAGGTAAAATTCAATGTAAATGGCAAAGCTTTCTTGTTTCAATGTTAAATTTTTATGGTTTTACTTTGAATTTTACATAATGAATAGCTGTCATCTTGAAATACAGCAACCTAGTTTTCAAGGGCACCCCAATTTCTTTCAAAGGTAAAATAGAACCCATGGAGGGAAGATATTTGAGAAGAATGACTCTTTCTCCTTGATTTCTCTTTGTCCTTTTACTAGTGTGGTCAGGCAGGAAGAGTTCACACCACTTAGGGGAGCTGGGAGGCACCATACAGAAATCTTCCAGTGAAAACACCATCACCATCAAACCTGTCACTGTGCCCTTAATTCCTTCAGCCCTCACCATATGTCCTGCCACTATTTCCAGACTCTTGGACCCTGTCATATGATCTATGATTCAGTCATGGAACATCCAATCCTTTCCATTTGCCCTACAACTAAAACTTTTTGGGTACAACTAAATCCCAAAGCGTGCAAATAATGAATTCCAAGAAGTGATCACATATTCAAATTTATACTGAGTATTTCCAATGAGAAAGAACCAATTGCCATCTTTTATGTAAATGAAACTTCAAAAAGTACAAATTCCAGGATCCATTATTCATACTAAGACTAACTGACATTTTTCTCAGTTAGATTGTGAGCTCCTTAAAAAGAATGTTTTTCATTTTGTTTTGCTTTGTTTTATTATTCGTGTTTCTAGCACTTGGCATGGTGTTTAGCATATAGTTTGTGCTTTAATAAATGCTTTTTCATTCATCATCCAGCTATAAACAAGAGAATTGGGGTTCCCTTTCACCTCTATCACTATCCTGCCCAGGAAGCTTCTTAGGACCATAAGATAATAGCATTTAGAGCTGGAAACAACTAGAACCTGTGTCATCTAATGTTTTCATCTTATGTGAGGAAATGGAGGACTAAGGAAAGGAAGTGGTCTGAGGTCAAATGAGTATTAAGCACCAGATTTGAATCAAGGTCCTCTGACTCCACATTCATGGTTCTTTCCATTCTACCACCCTAATAATGTCCATCCCCTGACTCAGTTTCCTCATCACTGAAAAAATGTTCATTAATGTTGATGATAATAATGAGAATAATATCATCTTCCTCCTCTTCCTCCACATCATTATCCAGACTACTGTTGCTCTGGAGTCAATTAGATTCATCCTCATGACTTTTAAGTATTATATTTCTTGAGGAGCTCAGGTCTGATAGATATCTAAAGGGAAGATCCTTTCACTAAGGTCTCAATTTGGGAGTAAAAATATTATTATAATTATAGTACCCATAGGCACTAATAGGAAAATGTTCATAAGATGCTTTGTGTTCCCCAAGTGTTATTATTTCAAGTGACCTAGATTTACCATCATAAGTCTACTGAGAGGTGCCTTGAGTGTGTTTCTCTAAGAGTGGGAAGGTGTTTTCCCCTCCCTGTGTGCAGGCAGAAGGTTTCTGAGCATGCCTCTCATACCACAGTACCTTTCAGGAGCACTGTCAAGATAATGACCAGGGAAAGGTAAAACAGGGCAATATGAATGAGGGACTCCATTGCAGTGGCAACATGCTATCATATACCCTCATCCGTGCCCTTGAATCATCTTTCTACACTATGATTTGGGACACATAAAAAAGATTTTCTCAATTATTACAGAGCAATTATTATATGGCATTTTTGGAGTAAAAGAGAGTTGCCCCTTCCCCAAAGGGAGCCAGGGTGGGCAATAGTTTTTAAGGCTTCTAGTCTATATAATTGGTCTATATTGGACTGTGTCTTCCTTTGCATCCCAAGGAAACACCCCAACCCATATCTAGAGTCTGCAGTGCCAAGAGGGCTACTTCTCCTCCCCTGGAATATACTTCTTTCCCCAGTGGGTAAGCTCATCCCAAAACTGGCCTGTAATGTGGACAGAACAGGTAGGGAGAGGTGGCCTTTCCCTAAACTTTTTCCTCCTTGCAAAAAATATCTGCTCTCTGGGAACTCCCTGTTTTTATTTCCTGTTTTCCAGTGGAATCTGCATTTATTTATTTGATTACTTATTTATTTAACTTGTTGGGTGGGGTCACTTTAATTGGTGTGTATGTAGGTGTGTGTGTGTGTGTGTGTGTGTGTGTGTGTGTGTGTGTGTGTGTGTGTGTAGACCATTCACATGATGGTTACCCAAATGAATTGTAAGTTACTGGAAGGCAGAGGTTGTACATTTTTGTCATCAAAAAAACTAGTACCAGCACTTCACACAAAATACATTCCTCCAAAAGAACTGTTGATGATGATGTCAACCTAGCAAATTGCCTATTCCCTCAGTGTCTCCAGCACTCTCTACAGACCTTAACAGCTATTCCTCTCCTGTATCCCAAGAGCTATGTTACTGAAACCGTGATTACTGGAAACATTACAGAATGCAAACCTACAGTTCCCAGAGGTATGGCTCTCAGGAGTTTCAATTTGTGCTACATGACTTCACACCAGTGACAAATTTATGGCCTCTGTCCATGAGAAGTAGAAGCAAAGTGTTCTATGAGTTCTGAGAAGGGAGAGCACCCTTCTGATCAAGGAAAGCTTCATGGAGAGACACTGTCATCTATTTTGGGCTGAAGGATGGATGGGACTTCGACTGATAGAGCTGAAAGAGAAAGGAATTGCAGGCATAAGCAATGATGGAAGCAAAGGCTGGAAGATGGCCAATTATGGGGACTGGGTAGGAGTAGGGACTCCTTTCCCCAAAGGAACTGTTTTCCTTCCCACATCCTTCTTGATCTCCTCCTGTTCCTAAGATTATAAGAAGAGACATTTTCAGCTTCTCTCCAATTTATAATTTCCTATCTATAAGGAACTACTTACCTGTATGTCCTTGGCCCAGTCACCTTGCTGGGGCTGTTTCCTTACCTGTGCAATGAAAGAATTAGATTATATTTTGTCTGTAAGGTCCTTTCTCACCATAAATGTCATCTCACCCTAAAACCCTGTGAATCCATTCTAGATCCAGGTGTGTTCTCCCATTATTCTGGGGCCAAATAACCTGTATCTAGAGTTCCCCACCCAAGCCAACCTCTTGTACCCAGAACATGCTTTCAAGCTAATAGCTCCTAATGCTAACCCTTAGGCCTCTGCAACTTTTGCTCCTTGTAAGGGAATCGAAGTTCCCAGAGGATCAGGCCCACAGTCTGTTACACCGCAAAGAAAAACAACAGGGTGTGGTTCAAAGAAATGTGCAGAGATCCAGCCAAACAAAAGCCTCCATATATGGCCCTAGAAAAACCACTCTAGCAGCTAAAGCAAACAGGTACTGTCAGTCCACTTACTCCTGGCAGAGATCTGCACTCCAGGATGGCCAAACACAAATAGAACAAAACCCTCCAATGGCATTTTTCCAGGAAACAGCTACTAAAAACTTCTTGGGGATGGGGGATGGTGTGGAGATTGGGAAAGTCAAAAACATGCCATGGACCTCAATAGTTGAATATGGAGGGGGCTTGGGCCAATGGACCTCTAGGTTGGGGAAAAACCTATACAGCTATATTTGAATATACTGAGCAGAGTCTGCCCCAGGAGCAAACTCCTTGGTGGGAATTTTCGAAGATGAAGCCCCAGTGTAATAAAGGGACTTCAGGAGAAGCCTTGTCCTGTGTCTCTTCACAGGAATCTTCAAGAGCAGAGTCACGTGGCAGCCCAAAGGCCAATGAGAGGCTGTTGCTGGGAGGAGACAAAGTAATATACAGTAATGCGTCCAGAGGATAAAAGGAGTTGCTTGACGGGAATGCAGACTCCTGCAACCTTCTGGCACTCGCTATTTTATCTCCTCCTTTGGCAGTCTGGTTCTCTGGTCAGCACTAGCTGCTCCCTTGTCTCTCTTTTGGGCTTGAGCTACACTAATTCTAACCCTGGTGGCTCTCTCTCTCTTCCTTCTCTCTCTCTCTCTCTCTCTCTCTCTCTCTCTCTCTCTCTCTCTCTCTCTCTCTCTCTCTCTCTCCCTCTCTCTCTGTCACACACACACACACACACACACACACACACACACACACACAGTTAACAGCCTCTGATCTAAGTGGACAGTCAGGCCAGGAGCTGTCCAAAGAGGACTCAGAATCTGTCCCCAAGTAGACAAAAGACCAGAAAAGCTGTTCAGAGGAGATCAGGAAGGGTTTAATTCATTATTTTTGATTGTTGGTTTTGATTTAGTTTGTTATTGGGGGTGGGGGAAAGGGAGATGCATTACCATTAGAGGTTTTGAAAATATATCTAGAGAAAGAGTTCAATAGAACACATCCCATCGGAAAACTTCATAAGAAATTTAAGAGAATTTTATTGCTGGGATAACTAAGTCCACAAGGAGCATTTGTCCAACAAAAAAAGACTGAACTTCACTGTGTTTTTCCCCTTCTGTCAGAACTTCATGGAAAGGGCCACACCACAGATTTCCACAAGGCACAAGACCACTCTTGCTTACGCCAGCACAGGACCCCCATTAACTTTGTTTCTGTGCTGGGGTACTGCTGGCAATGCCGAAACCACCCACTGACCCTGAGGCTTCTGTCTTATCAAGTTCGACGCCTTTCAGGTCCCACTCCCCTTCAACTATGCAGAGGGAAGAAAGCTAAATTCAGTCAAGGTTGAGAAGGAAGAAGAAGGTTTTGCAATTAAATTGCTAATTAAGGAAGTACAAACCTGAAGAAGCTAATTTGCACTGGCCTATTTAAAATATCTAGTAGCAGATCATGCATGAATTGAGGTAGGGCTCTTTTATACATAAGCCAACTGGCTTCCTTTCAGAGCAGTAGCTATCAATAATTCCATGCTGGGGACCATCTGATAGGAAATCAACCACTGGCCCCTGGAATGCCTGCATTCCCACTGCTCTGTTTTCCCAGTTGTCAGCTCTGTTTATAAATTGTCCATTTATAGCAAATCCAGCACCTGCTATGAACACCTCATCCTGCCAAGTGTTGCAGGGCATCTCAGAAAGAGCTACTATAGACTTTTACAGTTCTTTTTAACCTTTTCCCAACCCAGGGGTTAGAATATTTGCATAGGAATTCTGAGGGAGGACTTACTGTGCACAGAAAAGGCTAGTTAGCCCATTAAAAGTTAGCCTTTTGCTTAGCTTGGGGGGAAAAAAAGAAGCAAATTATCAGCCTCTCGGGAGATACAAAGCCCTCTTTCTTAACAAATCTGACATTGGGACACATTTGAAATACCCCCTAAAAAATCCAGAAGGAAAAATATTCCGGAGGAAAGTTATGTGAGTGTTGTTGTTTTTTTTTTAACTGTAACAAATATGCCATTTCTATAGTTAATTCCCAACATTGCTGCTAAGCAGATAATGCTGAATACTGCTCAAAAGATGTTGTTTAAAGATGACAACCTCTTAAAGCACGAAGCCCAATATTTGACCCAGATTTTTTCCCCTTACACTGTTTCTGTTTGCAAAGAGCACAGAATTACTTCTTCAAAATCTGGCCCCTTTCTCTAACCTTCAAATGTTTCTGTTTACTTTGTGCTTTAAGAGGAAAAGAAAAAGATCAATGTCAGAAGGAGAATATTCAGAAGGGTATGGTTTAGTGGTTAGGGAAGGTGATGAAAGGTCAAGACCAAAACTTAGTCCTTACAGAAACTTGCTGAGCAACTTTTTTTAAACCCTCACTTTCTGTCTTAATAACAACTTTAAGACAGAAAGGCAAGGGGTAGACAAAAGACTTATCCAAAGTCAGTCAGCTATGAAGTATCTGAGGCTAGATTTCAAACCAGGTCCTCCCAATGCCAGACCCAGGCAACTTTTAGGTTGCTATCATTTCTCCCTGCCTCAGTTTCCCAGTGCTTACAATAGCTCATAAGTATATCCTTGCCATCCTTTTAAGGATAAGAGATGAAGTTAAATGTCCTCGGAACTGAGACTGGGCTAGAATTTTGCATTTCTGATCTTCAAGTCCTGCATCCAGCTAGTGAGGCTGGGCAATCTTTCTTAATAAAGAATTCAGAGACATTTTGGTTACTCAATATTGTAAAACACTTTGAGGTCTCTGGAGTAAAGACTGTTGGGGCAAACTCATCATTACCATAATTACCAATGAACCAATGAGTCCAAGGACTAGGGGAAAAGTTTATTAGGGGAACTAGAAGTGGAGGCAGAGGTAGATGGAATATGATGAAAATTCCCTTTAAAAAGTCTCCTTTCCATATCCATGTCTTTCTTTCCATGGGCCAAGTATACTAAGCAATACCTTTTTAGGCCTCCCAAAATCTTGTGCCATACGAACTTTCTAGTCTGATCTCTCAAATTAATTCTTTCTATGCATCCATGTTCCAGTCATCTAAACCACTCCCTGTTCTGTGAATCTGCTCTGTATAGACAGTTCTCACTTTAAGTAAATTTTCATTATAAATTCCACTTAACATAGGGTGGGAAGCAAGAGTGGCAGCAGTTACAGCCACAGGGATCATCTCTCAAGGCACTGAAATCACTCTGATTGTGAGATAATAAGTCAGAGAGAGTGGAGTCCCTCGAAGCCCCTCGAGAGGAGGTCCACAGAACTGTCCACTTACATTAAGTGAAAACTGGCAATACATCCCATCTCTGTGCCTTTGCTTATGCTGTTCCCTTTGCCTGAAATGTTCTCCTTTGCCTCTTTGTCTACTGAATTCTTATTCATTCTTTAAAAAACTCATTCAGAGATTACTTTATTACAAAAATGAATAATAGGGAAATAGGTTTTGAGTGATAACATATGTATAATGTGAATTTGCTTGTCAACTCCAGGAAGGGGGGGGGAAGAAGGGAGGGAGGCAACAAAAATCATGTAACCATGGAAAAAAAATTTAATTCAATTTAATTTTTAAAAAATTCAAATGCCTTCTTCTCTGTGATGTCTCCCTTGATTCTTTGCAAGTAATGGAATTATCCTTGGACCTTATATAGCACTTTCCTATGACTCAGCATTACCTCTGTTTGTCCTTTTCTAATAGCCTGCAAACTTCACAAGGGACAGCCACATTTTATCTGAACCTTATGTCTCTTTCCCATTGCCATAATAATAGCTAACATTCATATAACACTTTAAAGTTGACAATGTACTTTATATATATATATTTCACTTCGTCCACCTAACAACTCTGTGAGATGGGTGCAAGTACTATCAGTATTTTACAGATGAGGAAACCAGAGTGAGAGAGTTAAACAGCTTGCTCAGGATCACAACAATATTGTTTGGATCAGGATTTGAACTCGGGACTTCTAGATTCCAAGCCAAGTGCTCTATCTACTATACTGCCTAGCTACCTGTGCTCTGTACTTTTTATGGTTGATCAGTTGTTTTTCAGGTTTGTCTGATTCTTTGTGACCCCATTTGGAGTCTTCTTGGCAAAGATACTAGAGTAATTGGCCATTTCCTTCTCCAGCTCATTTTATAGATAAGGAAACTGAGGCAAAAAGAATTAAGTGATTTGCCCAGAGTCACAGATTTGAACTCACAGAGGTGAGTCTTCCTGACTCCAGATTTGGTGCTCTATCCACTGCCTGTGCTCTGTACCTACTGGATGTTTAACAAGTTTTGGTCGCTCCCCACTGCCTCATTTTCACAGTGCTTACAATAGTATATAATATGTATATTTAGCCAATGCTCTGCAAATAGCAGATACTTACTTAATAAATGTTTGTGGAAAAAATTCACTTTGGGATAGCATGTGGCCTTTTATTACATTTCATACAAACCAAACTAAGCCTGGATAACAGAGACAAAAATTACATCCTAATCCAGTGAAAATCATCTTTGCTTACTTTTTAGTTGTAGCAGGAAGAGATTTTATGAGCCTGGATTCTTTAGTTCTTTGCATCATTCCCAAGGCAGATTAGTCTCACATTCTTATCTGTGCTGCTACCAAAGAGAGAAATGTGAAAACTGGTGACTGAAAATCAAAGTGAAAACTCACTAATCTCTGATTATAGTGCTAAAACTCATTTGTAGGTACATTAAAAAAAAACTTTACTTAATTGCCCGCCAAGACAACAGCCCCAGTCTCTTCTCTGGGATATGGACTAGTGGTCAAGGGGAATTATACAGATCTAAATTCATATTCTGTCACCAAAAATAGACAAGAGGAAACCTTTGAAGCCAAAGAGGGGCTAAGAATAGATGTCAGTAAGAGAACTGGAGCCACATGGACAGGAAGCCACACTGAAGTTTTTTTTCCCAGTAGTACTTCACATTCATCCTGTCAAAAAGATAGCTTTCAAAAACCTGCCTTCCCTTCAACATGGACAAGTCCTATCTTCATTCCTGGTATTCCTGCAATCATTCAGTGGCTATATCACTCCAGAGCAACTGAATTTGAGGTGCATTTTTTTCCCAACCAATGATCATTCCAATTTGGTTTGAATGTGGACAGCTAATTCATAATAATAATAATAATAATAATAATAATAATAATAATAAAAACATTTTATATCACCTTAAGTTTAATAAAGCAATTTACATACTGTCTCTTGTATCTTTAAAAAAATAGGGATGATATTATCTGCTGCACAAAATCTTGGTAGAGTTAAATGAGAAAACATATAAGAGCTTTTCATATTTTATTGGGAATGGCATCATAAGACAGAGCTATTATAGTATAATATAATAGATTGGTGGACTTAGAGTCAGGAAAACTTGGATTAAAGAGTCCACTTCAGATATTTAATAGCTATGTAACAGAAGATAAGTCCCATAACTGATAGAACGATCAGTCTCATCATCTGTCAAATGGGTGTGATAATGGTACCTATGTCACAGGGCTACTGTGGGGATCAAACATGACAAGACTTGCAAAAGCACTTTGCAAATCTTAAATTACTATTTACATCAGCTATTATTTTAGCTGTTCACACATAAGAATTTTTCACTTTAAATTATTTTTACCTCTTCAATTCAAATGTTTTCTATACTTTCTTTACCCTTGAATATCCAGGAAAATCACTGGCCCCATCATGAAATTTGTCTTCCCTGATGAACGTATAAAGACAAAGTGCCTAATGGGAATTTGGACTTGTGAATTGCTGGAAAGATTCTGCATACATGTAAGCGAATTTGGAAATATCATCTAGAAGTCATGTCATTTCAAAGGTTTGTTTGGTTTGGGGGAGGGCAGAGCAATATGATGGAAGATGGATAGACATATCCCAAAGGAATCTGGAAGGGACAGAAGAACAAAAGCAATCTCTGGAGAAGAGCAATAAGCAGCAAAATATCTGATGTAGTTGTCAGACGAGTTCTTAGAATGTATTTAGAATGGAGCAGGAAGGGCAACAGACATCTCAGAGAAAGGAATGGATATTGAGGAGAAAAAATGGAGATAAAGAGACACAGAAGGAAACTGGCAACCATTAAAATTAAAACATAAAAAAGTCATATTACACTATGGACATTCTGGTAACATAAAGAAAATCATGTCTTGGGAGGAGAAAAGATCAAAGTCAGGAATGTGGCTCTGTACAAACCACTTGCTGAGAAATGATCTGGTACCTGATTAGCTAAAACAAAACCCTAAAGTTGGGGATTCAGCCAGACTCTGGTATATTTTATAGTACCTTCGAAATCCTAAATGAATTTAGTCTGACTAGCCACAATGTGTCCAAGACATCTGATCAGAACCCAGAGAAAATCTTAATGATGAACTTTGGCAGGCTAGATAGCAATTGGCTAAAGATCTAGCCAGAGCTCCAGCTAGGAATGCTGGTGCATGATTAGCACGTTAACATGTCCTCTATCACAATGGGCTTTTTTTAGGAGCCTTTTTCTTCCATGGCCTTAAGTATCTTCCTTAAAAAAAGAAAAATATTTTTCAGCCCAAGAATCACAGAATCATCCCATGTGACTAGGTAAAGCTAGAAAGAGCAATTTGTCAGCTAAACTGAGGTTCTTCCCCCCCTCCCCCGTGGAGAAGTGCCTAATTTGTAGTCAAATAGACCTGGGTTCCAAGTCCTCCTCCGATGCTTACAAACTGGACAACCACAGATGTCTCTGAGTCTCAGTTTCCCCATCTGTAAAACGGAAGTAACTAATACCCATAACGCCCACCTCAAAGGGTTGTTGTGAGGATTAAATAAGCTAATGTATGTAAAGAGCTTTGTGAATTTTAAGTAAATAAATAAATGCCAGCTTTTATTACACATCTAGCGTTATCCACCCACCAGAGTCATCATTTCCAGGACCTGACATTGTAACTCAGCTCCTTCAGAAGCTACACGCTTCACTAGTTCAAAATGAGTCATCCTTCCCAAATCATTTTACAGGTTAGCTCAGTCAATCTGCAGCTGCAGGGGCTGACAAGCATTTGGCAATTTTGGCCAGCAGTAAGAATGAGAATGATTTATTCAACTAACCTGTTAAATCTTTTGTATGTTTACCTTGCTTATTAATGATTTCAATTTATAGAAACTGCAAGCTCTTTTGTAATCTCCCCCCAGGTATACAGCAACTCAGTTAAAAAGATTCAATCAAACACACAGAATTATAAAAGCAATCATCAGAGTTGTAAAAATCAAGTTCCAAACAGAACTTTTTAAAAAAGAAGTTGGAAACAATTTCTTGTGAATTACCCAGGGCCAAGCCAATTTTAAAAAGGTAAATGCTAGAATCAGTTAATCAGTATTTATTAAGTGCCCATCTCCCAGAGCACTTGAATTTTCTTACCTCATATTAGTTGTGTGAGTATAAGGAAGTCATAACCTCTCCAAGCCTCAATTCTCACATCTATAAAAAGTGGATATTTTGTTCACATTACCTGTCTTAATTGAAGACAGCAATTATTTGTTTTTATCATTTTATTTTATTCAGAAGGCAGTGAGGTAGCCTTCCTCCTTGTTAAGGCCAATCCTTCTATAAGTACACTTGATTTCATCCCCTTCCATCTTCTCCTGCAGATTACATCTTCAACAATTCACTCTCACTCTCAAAAATCTTTAACATCCCAAGATCTCTTGGTTCATTCCTTACTACCTTCAAACATTCCCAAGTCTTCTCCATTCTTTAAAAAAATAATAAATAAACAAGCAAAAAACCCCACCTTTTTTAGCCCTTTGGTTGTTGTTGTTTAGTCATGTCTGACTATTTGTGATCCCATGGACCATAGCTGTCATTGGGGTTTTCTTGGTAAGGATACTGAAATGATGATTTGTCCAGGATCACACAGCTGGTAAATGTCTGAAACTGAATTTGAATTTAGGTCTTCCTAACTGTAAGAGTTAAATTTGGTTTTTGTCAAATTAAGTGTTATAAAAAGTTGTTGTGGTCGCCATTTATAAAAATTAACTCTTAAGTGATGAAGCTGTTAATAGCTTTAATAGCTGGTAGAGATAGTAAAGGGGGAAATGTAGGAAGGAGGTAGAAAATATTGCCTAGCTAAATTCCCTAAGCCCAGATCTGAGTGATTCACCAAAGAGAGTGCCCCACTGGAGTCAAGAGAAGAACTGAAAAGCCAGTGTCTCTGGCCATGGTCTCCTCAATCCAAGCAAGTCACTGAAGCCGAATTACTTGAGCCACCAATGCAGAATCTCCAACATCATGAAATCTAAGGCAGGGACATCAATGCAGCAGAATCCCTCCAATGTAGAAGTAGAAGAAGAATTCCCTTTTCAGCTCTCCAGTCTCATCTTTTATAGCCCTTTTCCCATGTCACTTCCTGTCTCTCTGGTTTCTACTTCCTCTCTCTCTTTGGGCTAGTCTATCACATCTCAGGAACCAATCATAGTTTCTTAATTTGCCTGGCACTGCACAGGTGGGGCAGTGCTTGTGGGATCCACTTCTGGTCTTTGAGGGTGTGAACTTCCTTTTCTATTAAAAGATTCTTCAAGTGTTTGACTAAGTGTGAAAGGAGGGGAACTCCAAGTTCTTGATTGATTAAATTGAAATAAACAAAGGAGGATAATTCCATTTACACACTAAATATAAGCCCAGCATTCTATTCACTGAGCCATCTAGCTATCTCATTCTTTTTTAGCCTTTTTTTTCCCCTCACACTACTGTCTTATATTTTTCCCTTCTCAGCCAAACTCCTAGAAAATAAAGCCATTTACATTCATTGCTTTCACTTTGTTCCTATTAGTTATATTCACTTCAATCCTTGGCAATCTAACTTCTGACAATTACTGGACTAAAACTGCTCTCTCCAAAGTTACTAATAATCTCTTAATTGCCAGATTTAATGGCCTTTTTTCAGTACTCTTCTTTCTCAACCTTTCTACTGAATTTGACACTTTTGACCGCTTTATTGATGGGCACTTAATTCTTTCTTGGATTTGGGGTTGTTGTTTGTTTTTGACAAAACTCTCTCTTCATTCTCTTCCTACCTGTCCAACTGTTCTTTCTCAGTCTCCTTTGATAGTTCATCATTCATTTCATGCTTCATAACTGTGGGTGTTCCTCTAGGTTCTGTTCTAGGTCCTTTTCTATTTTTCCTCTATATTGTCTCCTAGTAACCTCATTTGTTCCCATAGGTTCAACTGTCATGTTTACACAGATAAGTCATAGATCTATCTATCCAACTCAGTCTCTCCCTAGAGTTTGAAGAACTTTAAAGGAATATGTAAATGCCAGTTTTTAATTATGTTCCTACAATTATTCACCAGACATCATATCTATTGGACATTTCAAAATGGATGCTTCAGAGAATTTCAAATTCAAGAAGTCTAAAATTGAACTTATTGTCTTTCTCCCAAAGTCCAAACAATCTTTCAAATTTAAGAGATTCCTCATTAGGACAGATATGATCATGTGATTCTCCTACACAATTAAAAAGTCAAGTTAACAAGAAAGTCAACAAACGCTTATTAAGCATTTACTATGTGACTGACACTGTCACTGGAAATACAAATATAATCAGAAAGACAGACCCTGCTCTCCATAAGCTTACATTCTAATGGAGGAAAATAATTCATGAAAGGAAATGAAAAAAGGCAAAGTAGTTCTTTCAATTATGTTACATGAAACACCACTATGACCACAAATCAACAAAATTATGGGTATTACAAATGAAAATAATGATACACATAGAAGGCATAAGTAGATCACAATATATTATTGACAATAACTTGAGTACAAGAAATGGAATAAAAGATATACTCCAGGAAATGGATGATTGGAAAAGGAGGTGAACAAGTCATTTAACTAAATGGACAGACCAAGTGCTGCAATAGTAATTACACAGTGTCAAAACACTGAGAGGAAGTCCTCTAGCAAATTAGAGAAGTACTACATGGAAGAGTTAGGGAGGACACCAGCATGGATAAAAAAATGTGCATGAGTTGCAGTCTATAACACTGAAGGGAGGGAAGGAAGGGGGAAATGGATGAATAGATAGGTAAATAGGGAGAGAGAGAGAGAGAGAGAGAGAGAGGGATAAGACAGAAAGACGGATAGATCAATATATAGAGTGATAAAAGTGATATCATAAATGCATAAAAATATTAAAATATAACAGTCTAAATACTGTAGAATAATACCCTCTGCCTCATTTTCCATCATTCTAACAACATTACTGCAGAAGCAGAAAAGGGCTGAGTAAGATTTAGGACTATTTTGTATTTTTCTTTGTGGCATAAATCACCATGGTCAAAGCATTTTTTAGGCAACCTCCTCGCAATGAGCCTCATAATACTGGTTCTTTGACACTGTTGTTGTAGCCTTCCCAGACAGGTAAAAATTTCCCAGAATTGGCACTCCATTGGAGAGCTTTTGAGGACCCGGAGACATGTCCCCATTACAATCTGGCAGGAGAGCATGACCAGAATTTTATGGAACAGTCTCTTGGAAATTCTCTACCTATTTTCTGAAGACTAGATTTTCCTGATTAACATGAATGAGGAAGAAATAGATTTCAAGCACATTTTCTCCATTTCTTTTCCTTCCTTCCTTCCTTCCTTCCTTCCTTCCTTTCTTCTTTCCTTCCTTCCTTCCTTCCTTCCTTCCTTCTTTCCTTCCTTCCTCCCTCTTTCTCTCCTTCCCTTTCTTCCTTCCTTCCTTCCTTCCTTTCTTTTTCTTCCTTCCTTTCTTTCTTCCTTCCTTTCTTCTTTCTTCTCTCCTCTCTTCTCCCCTCCTCCTCCTCTCCCTTCTCTTCCTTCTTCCTCTTCTTCTCCTCCTTCTCCTTCTTTTCTTCCTTCTCCTCCTCCTCCTCCTTTATTATTACTATCCTTTTTCTCATGAGGAAAAAAATAAGTCAAAGCCATTTGTAGCATTCATAGATCATTCCATAGTCTTTGATTCCATAATCAAGTATTGTCTATGGATCAAGCAATATGATCTCAATTCAATTCTGCAAATATTTAAGTGCTACTATGTGTCAGGCACTGTTGAGTGCTGGGGATATAAAGATGAACATTAAATAGTCCCTACCTTCAAGAAGCTAATGGTCCACAGTGGATATTTAGCCATCTGCAGAGACAATTTTACCAGAGTGTGGTCTCTGTGCATGCTACAGCTTCTTGGAGGTAAGATTTGGATGAAAGGTGGGCAACAAATGTAGAAGAGTAACCCTGAAAGGATTTAGCAAATCCTCACATCAGAAGTCCTCATTTTCTCTGAACAGTCTATACACCCCACCTGGAATAATAACAACAACAATAATAATAGCACACATACAGCATCTACTATATGCCATATACTCTCTCACTTGATCCTTATAACACTTGGAAGTATTATTATTATTCCCATTTTACAGTTGAGTAAATTGAGGCAAATAGAGATCAAATGACTTTCCTAAGGTCACAGAGCTGTTAAGTGTCTTGGGCTGGGTTTGAATTAAAGTCTTTCTGACTCCAGACCCAGCATTATGCAGTGAGCCATCTAACTATGTCTACTTCTTTACCTCTTTCTCCAGAGTCCCTCTCTTCCTTTAAGAAACAGTTCAGATGATCATACATGTAAAACCCAGTAAAATTGCTTACCATCTCCAGGAGGAGGGAGAGAAGGGAGTGAGAGAGACAATATAGATCTTATAATTTTGGAAAATGTATGTTGAAAATTGTTATTATATGTAATTGGAAAAATAAAATTTTTAAAAAAAAAAGACTCAGCTCAGGCCCTATTTTCTGAACAAAGCCTTTCCTAATCCCCTGGACTGTTAGTCCCCTCTCTTCTAAACTACCTTGTATTCAACTAATTTGTATGTATTTTTATCTTTAACTTTCTGTTTCTGCTTTATGGATTTATATGTTGTCTTCTCCATTAGAATGTATGTTCCTTGAAAAGGATTTTTTCATTTATGTATTTGTATCCCCAGTAGACATCACAGTGCCTTGCACATAGTAGGAGCTAAATAAATATTTGACTGATGGAAGCATTTTGTGACAACCATTAGAAGAACTATATACATGCCATCTTGCTGCAGCAATCAGTAAGCATCCTACTTTATGCCAGTAACATGTTTTTATTTATTGTCCTTGATTTCAAAGAACCTTTAAAGATGCTTCTTGGCCAATTAGCTATATCAACACAAAAATGCTTTACTTGGTAAACACTCAATATTTCAATAGCCAGCTCTAAATAACCCTATCCAAAAAACAGTAGGATTCATTTAGCTACATAGGAGCGCTTACAGCTAAGGCTATCTGGCAGGCTCATAAAGATGGAGAGAGGCAGATTAATGTTGCTTAGTCGTGCCCAGCTCTTCATGACCTGGTGGACCACACTGTCCATGGAGTTTTCTTGGCAAGGACACTGGAGTGGTTTGCCATTTCCTTCTCCAGCTCATTTTATAGATGAAGAAATTGAGGTAAACAGAGTGAAGTAACTTGCCCAAGGTCACACAGCTAGTATCTGGGGCTGGATTTAAACTCATGAGGCTGAGTCTTCCTGATTCCAGGCCCTGAGCTATATTCACTACATCCCCTAGCTTCCCCCTGATCTAAAGTACTGAGATGCAAAATGATTTGGCCAGGGTCATAGAGATTGTAGGAGTCAGGGTTAGGACTTAAGTCAAGTCTTCAGGACAGGCTCACACTGTGCTGCTTCTCAAAGTATTATGGAATTGCTGGTTATTATCATTATTGTTAATGATAATAAAAATAATAAGGATAATAAATTTAGATGTTCCACGAGGGCCATCCATATTCTTTTAGGGAAAAGAAAGGGAAATTATCCTAATGAAATTTATAAACCAGGTCTGAATAACATCATCATAATTTCATTTAGGAAGGAGTTCAATTCATTTCAGAATGATTCATTTCTCTCAACAGGAGATAGGCCCTTCCTTACTAAACCCATTTCTTCATCAGCAAATAAAAATACTCTATGAAGTATAAAATATTAACAGCCCCAAAGGGGGTCACAGTGACTCAAGGACTATTTATCAAACAAATGGCAGTGGAAAGATTCCGTGCCAACCAATGGCAGGAGATCATGCCAGAGGTGGGTCAAGTAACACAAATGTTGAAGGATATTAATAATCCCAAATTAGAAAATAGAGAATATAATCCATTTCATTTTCATTTGCAGCCTTATTTCTTAGCTTCTGCAGAGGAGGTTACTGTTTCAAAAAGTCATTTCTCAATAAAATAATGCCAAAGTCAAGCCACTTCTGCATTACCTTCCTCCATATGTGCTTGGAGCTCCTTCTTCATGATCCTAGAGGAAGGGAAAGATGTAGGAATTGAAATCAGGGGAAGGGAGGGAAGAGAGAATAATTAGGAAACAAGAAATGTGTCAGGAGGTCAGGGGGGAAAAACCTGTGAACTTGTCATAAATTTTTGAAAATTATCAGTTAAAATCCATTGATTCCAATAAAAGGTAAAAACAATATCACAAAAAATGACTTTATTATTAAAGCTGAATAGACATCCTGCCCTAATTCTTATCAGAAACAAGAACTTTTAAAAATTTATCAAGCTTCAAGGAATATGAAAAATAAAGAGTTCCCAGGTTACCAAGTCAAGAAAAAAGTCAAATCCAAGACTCCTCATTTCTTGTCTAGCATTCTAACTTCTTGACCATAGAATGTTAGACCTGAGAGGTTAGAAATTATCTGGTCAGGGGGCACTTGGGTGGTTCAGTGTATTGAGAGCCAAGCCCAGAGTTGGGAGGCCATGGGTTCAAATCTGGATTCAGACACTTCCTAGCTATGTGATCCTGGGCAAGACACTTAATCCCCATTGCCTAGCCATTACCACTCTTCTGCCTTGGAACCAATACACAGTATTGATTTCAAGATGGAAGGTAAGGGTTTAAAAGAAAGAAAGAAATTATCTGGTCAAACTTTATTTTACAAATGAGAAAAGGATACATACCAGAAATGCAAGGTAATTTACTCAAATAACACAAATCATTAATGGTGAAACCATTAGATTTAAATGGTGCCAACTATGGGCCAGGCACCATGCTGAGTCCTGGGGACACAAAGAAAGCTAAAGATCAACTGTACTCTCAAAGAGCTCACAATCTAATGGGGGCCACAACATGCAAAAAACTACGTAGGAACAAGATATATACAAAATAAATAGAAGATAAACAACAAAGGGAAGGCACCAGAATTTAGGGGAATCAAGAAAGGCACTTGTAGAAGATGAGATTTTAGCTAGGACTTGAAGGAAGCTGGGGAAAACCAAGAGGCAGAGAAGAAGGAGGAATCTGGAGATCAAGTGTCATATTAAAAGAATGACAAATGGGTCTGTCAGTGGAGCACAGAGTACACTAAGAGTAAGATATAAAGAAAAGGGGGGGAAAAGCCTGGAAAGGTAGGAGAGAGCTAGCTTGTGAAGGGCTTTAAATACCAGAGGATTTTATACTTGATCCTGTAGGTGATAGGGAGTCACCGAACCTTATTGAATAAAAGTATGGCATGGTCAGAGCTGTGCTTTATGAAGATTCATTTGTTAGTAGAAAAGAGGAGAGACTAGAGTAGGGTTATATCTTTTAATGGACCAAAAAAGAAAGCAGTTCAACAAAACTAACCCTTCAATTGATTCTCCCAAGTGGAGTGGATGCTCATTGAGGGCAGAGGCTGGCATGTTTAAAATTTCATAATATAACCTAGTTTACATGTAGTAGGGTCTCAATAAAATTTCAAGGACTCAATGAATTAATGTTAGCAACAGCATCAACAAATATTTTTACATAATTTTCTTTTGGAAAGTAGAGGAAAAGTATGAGTCAGGATTTCAAGAATCCACCAAAAAATATCTCACCTGTTTAGCTTAGCTTCTAATCCAAGACTCTTGAAGCAATAATGCCCATCCTTCTCTGCTTCGATTAAATCAAATTCAGTGTACATTTCATAGGTACCCACTATGCATGAAACACTGAGCTAAACATGGCCCATGCCTTCTTCTTTTGGGAAGATTTGACACAGACAACTTTTTTTTTAATTATATTTAATTAATTAATTTAGAATATTTTTCCATGGTTACATGATTCATGTTCTTTCTCTCCCCTTCACCTCCCCAAACTCCCTTATAGCCAACGAGTAATTCCCTGGGTCTTACATATGACAGACAATTTTTAAACATACACATGCACACATCAAATGTGGCACATACAGAAAATGATAAATGCCTAAGAAAAGTACAAAGTATGTTCTGAGTCCTAGTGAAGAAAAGACCTTCTCTGATTGGCTCAGAATGCTTCTCTTGGTTAATAATCTAAAGATAAAATGACAGGGATTCTGTAATAGTTTTGAGTTTTTAGAAGCTAAGGAACTAAGTTATAAGCTACCAAAGAAGATGCAAAAATCTCATCATGAGTCTGGAATATTTAATTAATAGTCATGAGCTGTTTTGTATGATGGTTCTACAGGTCACCAGAGAATAATGATGAGGCTTTTCTTTTTTACTTGTTAGAGTATGGTAAATATCTATTATTTATACAAAATGTTTCCATTTTGACCATTCACTAGCCATATTTAGGAATTGGAAATTAATAATTAGAAGTGAAGTTCTTGTATGCTTTCTCTGATTATTAAACCTAGTTTTATAGAAAGTGGAAAATGCTCTAACATGTAATACTAAAGGGGCAGCTAGGTAGCAGAGTGGATAAAATGCCAGACTTGAAGTGAGAAAGACCTGGATTCAAATCTAACCTCAGATACTCCCTAGCTGTGTAACCCTGGGTAAGGTACTTAACCTAATTTAGAATTATTAAGACAGAAGGTTAAAAATTTTTTTCTAATATAATATCAAAAAAATTATACTTTGAATTAAACTATGACATTAGCTTTCTTTTCTTTGCTCCTGCAATGTTTGTTCTGTAAGATCTTCTCTTGATTTATTGCCCAGAATTCTCTCCACAGAGCTATATAGGAAATATAAACAGAATGTAATCTGGATAAGAGTAGAGAATAAAACTAAGAAGCTTCTTGCTTTGTAGAGAAAATTCATGCTCAATGATGTAATTTAAACGGTTGACATTTTCTACAAAAACTCATTCCTGATTAGAAAAAGCATAAGTTGATTTAATTTTGATTATTGGATCTTTTTAAACTGAAGTTATTAAGGAGTTATTAAAAGCTCTGCTAAGCATTTGAGGCTCAAAGACAAGACATGTCTTAGAAAGCAAAAGAGTAGAAACCTAGCACCAACTAATCTGACTTTTTGCAAATCATCTAATCTTGGTCTTAGTGGTCTCTCCCATAAAATGGGTGGTTTGGACTGGTTACTGGCAAAAGCTCCTTTCAGCTCTAAAATTCTATGATTTGGTAAGACTGATTAATGATTAGTTAATTTATTTGTCAGATATTAGCAAAGTATATAAATGAAGCCAAGCTCACTTGATACATGTCCACATGTATGGGCCATAGTTTCAATATATTCTATATATTAGATTATCCCGGGGATCTGGCCCTGGGCCTCTGCTTTTTAACATTTTATCAATGCCTTCAATGAAGACATAAATGGTTTACTCATAGAAATTGGGGGAAATGATAAACACACTAGATAACTAGATACTCCATTTTTTGGCTCTGGGTATTTTCTCTGACTGACTCCCATGTATGGAACACTCTCCCTCCTCAATTCTACCTACTGACTCCTCTGGCTTTCTTTAAGTCCCAAATAAAATCACATCTTCTCCAGGAAGCTTTTCCCAACCCCTCTTCATTCTAGTGCCTTCCCTCCGCTAATTATTTCCCATTTATCTTGTATTACTTTGTACACATTTGTTAATATATTGTCTCCTCCTTTAAATTGTAAGCTCCTTAAAGGAAGTGATTGTCTTTTGCCTCTTTTTGTATCCTCAGCACTTAGCATGGTGACTGGCACATAGTAAGTGCTTAATGAATATTTATTGATTGATTGTCAGGATCCAGGAGGTCAGAACCAAGTCATACGGCTAAATCTAATAAGAAGAAATTCAGTAGAGATAAATGTAGAATCTTGTACTTTGGTATAAAAAAACCAACTTCCCAAGTATAAGATGGGAGAATCATGGATAGATAGCTATTGTTCTGAAAAAGATCTTGGGGTTTTAGAAGACTGCTAGCCCAATATGAGCCATCAGTGTGGTATGGGAGCCAAAAAAGCTATGGGGCTTGAGCTGCATTAAGAGGGGCTTAGTTTCCAGGAATAGGGAAATAATTGTTCTACTATGCTCTGACCTCATTAGACCTCATCTGAAGGCCTATGTTTCATTCTAAGCAGCAAGTTTTTAAGAAGATTAAGCTGGAGAGGGTCCAGAGGAGGGCAACTGGAATGGTAAAGGGTCTTGAGTCACAAGGCTGAAGGGTGTTTTGTCTTCAAGCCTTCGAAGGCTGTCAAGTGGAGAAAGGGTTAGGTTTGTTCTGTTTGATCCCAGAGGGCAGAACTAGGAATGATAAAGGAGGCATATTTAGATTTGTTGTCAAAGTGTCTAAGTTGTTGGCAGAATGGATCACTGACCTCTTCTTGACCATGACTGACCTCCTGGATAATGGCAGTTGGAGCCAGTCTGGAGTGGGGTCAGTTGCTATGTCTAGGGCTCTTGGCTGACCTGCCTATCATAGAAGTTGGTCAGTGGTTGATATTACTGGTCCCAAGGAGTGTGGGACCATTCTCTACAGGGGTGGTTTCTCTCATTGATGACGACGGGTGCCAGGCACATATCATCTCTTGTCTCTGTACCATGCATATTCCTTCATTTTTGTATGTATATACTAATAGAGACTGATTTTAAAATCTGATAACCTGGATTCAAATCCAAACTTTGCCACTAGCTATGTCTCATTGGACATGTAACTTAACCCTCCCAGGCCTTGGTTTGCACATCTGTAATTGAAGGGATTGAGTTCAATGATCTCGGAGGTTCTTTTCCAGTTCTAGATCTATGATCCTATGGTTTGTAAAACAAAAGGCGTAGACCAGTTGACCTTGAAAGTTCCTTTCACATCCAATTCTACTATTATGATCATGTCCTGAGGCCTGGAAGACATTCCTCTTGGGGTCAAAAGGAAATGGAAAGATCTAAAGTTAGTCCAGAAGACAAGTCAGCAAGAAGAGCCTTGGTTCCATGAGGATAAGAAGGCTGCTTGATAATGAATTACTACACATCCCAATTAGATAAGCCTCTGTCACCAAGTCCTACAGTGATTGACTTTCCCATTATCATCCTGTTTCACTCCTTTCTCCCTACTCTAACCATCTTCCGTGCTCCAGAAAACCCCTAAAAATAAACATTGAACCTCTTTTCTCTCCTTGATAATGAAACTAAAGTCACTGTAGACAACTAAACTGAAACAGATTCTCTGAATTGTTTTTAGTCATTTCCATAAATAGTTGCTAATCAGTGCCAAACACAATGTGGCCAGAATTCTCATGAAGAAACATCAGTCCATGGCATTTGCTCCAGTGTAGAAATAATTAAGTAAATAATGAGGAATGGAATTTTCAGTTGCTCTCTCACTCAAACTCCCTGTCACTCTGAAATAAGAAACTTTAAAAAAAGAAAAGTTTGCAATAATGTGGTGACCGTGAAGTAATGGAAAGAACTCTAATGTCAGAATCCAGAGACCTTCATTCTTGTCTCAGCTTGGTCAACCTAGCTTGTGAACCAGGATGAAGTATTTGCCCATTCTTTCTTTGTTTCTTCATCTATAAAATGATGAGATCATAATTTCTTAGTTTGTCATGAGGGTCAAATGAAATAATAGAAATGCGGTAGTGATAGCAAATGTAATAATATATCTAAGAAAAATTATGAAAATAAATAGGAAATAAAGATGGTATAAGGGTTAGAATAGGGGTTTTGATACAATAAGAGAGCAGCTTTTAATAATTTAAGTTTTAATGAGAATATAGTAGAGTTGTAAATTAGTATTATCCCTGTAAGCCAAAGAAAAGAAAACTTCTAGCAGCTTTTAACAATTAACAATTTAGTTTAATTGAAATAGAGATAGTAAAAGAATATAGGAAATATAGGAAAGAGGTAAAGAAAGAAAATTTCCTAATGTCTATACTAGTTAACTCCCTATAATTACTACCTAAAACTGCCTATATCTACCTATAACTGCCTATAACTACCACTAATAACATGAAGTTCCAACCCAATCCACCAAACCAAAACCAACCCAATAAGTGTTTAGTCCAACCCCAAATTAGGTATGTCAACAAAGACCAGCAACCTTCCAAAAAGTTTAAGGAAGGGGAAAAAAACCTAACAGCCCAAACCAAAAGCCCAAAACCCCAAAAGCAAAAAGCCCTCTAAAGGAAAAGCCAAAAGCCCTCTCAGTAAGCTCAAGCCTGCCTTTATATTCCAGCAACTAAATGCCAACCACCAACTAATCACCAACCACCAGCAACCAACCAGCAACCAACCCTCAACAACCAACTCATGCCAAGCAGCCAAATTCCCTGTAACTGCCAGCCCTAACTGTCAGCAACTGACAGACCACAACTGTCAGCAACTGACCCCCCTAACTGTCAGCAACTGACAGCCCCAACCAACTGATACTGGCCCAGCAGGGGGGCTCCACAGTTCCTCCTTCCTGTCACTGTGGGCTTGTTAATCCCTACACATCTCTATGGTAAGAGGACCTCCAGGTCCTCCATTAAATTAAAAAGGAAATAAAGAATTCCTTTTTACAATGGGAAAAAAAAACTCTATAGACAAGCACAATGATAGAGTATGAAGAGAACTGCTGCCTCAGTAGACCAAACTCAGCCATTATTTTGTCTCTGCAACCCTGGGAAAAATATAATAACTAATGTTTAAATAGCATTTTAAGATTCACAAAGCCCTTTATCCTCATGGAAATCCTGGAAGGTAAATGCTATTATTATCCCTATTTTACTAAAGAGGAAACTGAGGCAAACATTAGTTATATGACTTCGCTGTAATCACACACATAGTAAGTACCTGAGGTAGTATTTGAACTTAGAACTCACAGTATATTCACTACACTACCTAACTACCTCTAAATATTTAACCTCTCTGAGTCTCAGTTTACTCATCTACAAGATTAGGAGAGGGTCTGGAAAGTCCCAACTTCTTTGGGTCTATGAAATATCCACTGAAACAAAACATAAATAAATTCCAATGAAAACATCTCTCTTTCCATCCATGTGAAAATAAAATTTCTTGGCCAGTTTTGTAAATGGCTTCATCAGTAGTTCCTCAATTGTTTATAGTCATCTAAAGCACAGAGTTTTGAAATTCTTTCCATTCTGTAGTGGGGCAAGAAGAGGAAGGCAGGAATGTCAAAGACTCTGATGGACCACCCCTAGGAATCCCATCATGAGTCATGAGTCTGTGTTTGGCTGCTATCAGTGATGTACAAACTAGAGGTAGAGTTTCTCTCTGGAAGCTCCCAGCTATTTGCAGCATATTTGTCCCTCAGATTGTATGGGTTCACAAAGGGATAACTTCTTACAGTAAGAAATATAATTGGATGGTGTGTTTTTTATAGGCAGGGAAATAAGCCAGATGAATATAAAATCAGGGATGTAGTGACTGTTTTTTCCAAATTGAATCAGATCTGAGTTTAAAGATCATCTAATTCAGAAAATCCTTCTATCCTCTGAGAAGCAGAGTAATGAGAAATGAAATGTAAATATATTCCCAAAGAATGACCATAGTCTTGCTTTAATACATATTATGCCACACCTTCAGGTCTTATCATTTCTCCAAGTTCTCTCCTGAAGGTAACAATAGGCATTTCACAGTTTCCATGTTTTCTGATTCATAAGCTAGGCTGTATTTAATGTACAGTGACAAAGAGAAAAAGAAATGAGGAGAATATGAGCTATCAGAATACTCTTCATTCATGCCAAGCATTAATTATCTATTGATTAGAAGGAAGGACTCCTGGAAGAAGTCCCTTGTGATCATGTCAACAAATGTTGAGTATTTCTTTATTTGCAGTTGCATGTGAGGATAACTCCAATGTCTTCTTTTGGCCTGGAGGTGATCCTGGGTCCTACAAGGTTATGTCAACAGGGCACAAGCTCTGGCAGGTCCTATCAAGCTGGAAAGGACAGGAATATCAGCCTGGCAATGCACTGTTTGTTGTTTGAGGACCAACCTTACGCAATTCAAACAGGCAAAAAGGCAGGTAAGAAATGGACTTTGGGGGCAGGGAGTCCTAGAAATATCTCCTAAGGTCTGCGGCGAGATTGTAATCCCATGCTGGTATGGGATAGCCACACAAATGAAAACTTTACTCTTTTCAAATATTGAATCATTTTAAGTACTGGGAGAGAGGGAAAGGACATATCGACCTGAGATTTTGGTAGGGAGGGAAGTTTTCAGTGAGGAAACAATTCATAACAAAGTAAGTAAACAACTCTTCTGTAGTCTGTCTTTCTATGAGATTTACCTAAGGTACTGAGCTATTAAGATTCTTTGCCCAGAATCACATAGCCAACATGGAACAGAGACAGAACTAAAAGACTGCTCAGTGAATGACAGCTGTCTCTCATTTGAAATATTTTGATATTTGAATATGAATATGAAATTCATTAAATGGTGTCCTTTTACATTTCCTATGGTAAGGAGAGAGGAACCAAAAGAACAAAGAAGGAATTGGAGAAAAGGAAAGGGGATGAGAAACAGAAAACCATCACTCTTCCAGTTAATTTCTAGCCTGAAACTAATTAAGCCTGTCCTGGTGGAATTGGTTAATCATATTGCAAGTTAGTACCTTAGTTTTCTCTTTCATAAATGGCAGCACATTTCCAGTAAACTTGAATATTACAGACTCATATCTTGCTACCTACCAAATCCCACCAGCCCCTTCCTACCAATGGAAACTGCCACATTTAGATTAAGGAAATTTCTGACTAAGGCTTTTGGAGCTGTGCTTGGTTTGGGATTAACTTTGTTTGGAAAAAAAGTCAAGATGGTTTTATAATTTTACAGGAATGGAAGAACTAGAACTACCTCTAACTTGGCTAAAGGTGGAGTCCCCCACCCTCAGAGACAATCTTGTACCTAGTGCCAGGATGGACCAAGTATATTAAAGACTTCCCTACACCCATTCCTCCCTATACCCAACCTCTCATTCACATTCAAGTTCTGTTATCTGGCTACTGGTTGCTTTAAGTGGCTAGACGAGGTACTGATGGGGGCAAACCCAGAACCCAGACCTGGAAAGGAGAAAGTTTTTCATCCTAGCCTTGTCCTAAAAGGGTATTACTAGTGACAACCAGAATAGCAAACACATCCTCTAAGATTATATTCATTACACTTGGGAAACCAAGCTCTGTCTGTACTAGTTTACATTCTCTTTGCATTATGTAAAGAGGTATATATGTATGAAGGATTACCTTTCCAAATGAGAAAATTCTATGTTTGAGTCTTTTTTCTCAACTTTTATGGTTAAACCTTCCTAATAATATTATGAATTAAAAACAAAAATCTAGAGGACTAGAGGATGAAAAGGTAAGACCCTGAATTGAAAAAAATTGAAATCACAACTCACTGACTTCAAATATACCTGTGGCTTAAACAGATAAAAGAAGGGCTGCTTAAGATTTTTTTCTTTAAAACATAATTTGCTGGCTTCTGGTCAAACAAAATCAGTGTACCAGAGATAAGAACAGAAGAGGGATCAATACCTTTCTATCAAATTTCTCAAATAAGGGCTTAGTATCCAAGATATATAGACAACTAATAGAAATATATAAGACCAAAAACTATTCCCCAATAGATAAGTGGTAAAAAGGATATGAATAAACAATTCTCAAAAGATGAATTGCAAATGATTAACAACCACATAAGAGATTGTACCAGATGACTGATAAGAATAGAAATCAAAATCAAAGCAGTCCTGAATATTTCCCTCATAACCAGTAAATAGGGAAAGATGGAAAAATATGGAAATAATGTTGCAGGGGTTGTGGAAAGATAGGCTAGGGGTTAGTGTAACTGTGGTCTGCTACAACTATTCTAGGAAAAATTATATAAATAATGTGGCTGGCTATAATTATCACATCCTTGAACCCAGAGATCCCATTTCTAGCCCCCCCCCAATGGTCATTGATAAAAAAGAAAGATTCTATATACAGCAAAATATTTATGAAAGTACTTTTTTTGGTAACAAAGAAGTGGGGAAAAAATTGTTGTCAGTCATTTGGAGAGCAGCTAAACAAATTATAGTACATGAATAGAATATAATATCGCTATGCTGTAAGCAATAATGAATATGATGAGTACTGAGAAGCATGTAAAGACTTAAATGAACTGAAGCAAAGTGAAGAAATCAGTCAAGAAAACAAAAAATAATCTCTACAATAATGTAAGTGGAAAGAACTGCCACTAAACAATAAAATATATGTTGCAAAACTGCAAAGAATGAGCTTGTCCCCAAAGAAGAGATTTAAGAAGATTCTTGCCCTCAGTTCTTTTGTAGAGATAGGAGTATGGGGCAGAGAAGAGGGGAGACCATGGGTATACAGTATTGCATATATTGTCATGTGTTTCTTTTGAGATATTAATTGATTTTGCTGATTTTTTCTCTTCTTTTTAATTTTAAAATAAAATTTTATTATATGGAGTGGATTTCTAAGAATGGGCTGAGGAAAAACATAGAAATAAAGTTGGTTATGTAAAAATAAATGTTATCGTGGGCAGAGCCAAGATGGTGAAGAAGGGACATGGAACCATCTGATCTCTACCAAACTGCCCTCTAAAAAACCATGATATAATACCTTAGTACTAATTCCGGAGTGGCATAACCCATAAAAAGACAAGGTGAATTAATTTTTCAGTCCAAAACAACAAAGAAGGCCAATACATAGGATCTAGTGCATTAGGGTGGAGGTGGAATGCAAAGCAGTGGACCAAGGCAGGCCCCACTGCATGAATGGGTCCTGGGCACAGTACGAGCTTTCAAAGCTCTCAGCCACAGATGGTAAAGAGGCTCAGATAACTGCACAGAAAGAGATTATAGGGGTCCCTTTGCAGGCTTTGGAAGCTAGATTCTTATCACAGTGCCCATAAGCAGAATCAGGTCACAGTTCTGGAGTGCAACCTCAGGGTGAGGAGGAGCACTATGACAGCTCTTACAACCACAGTAGGGCAGAGTACCCTGATCACAGTTCCAAGGGGTAAAAGAGTTCTTGGGCTTACTCACAGACCAGAGCAGAGGCTGGGAGAGTATTAAATGCACCTCTCTTTATAGCATACCATCTTGGAAGAACTGATTTAGTCATTCTACAGAGTAATTTGGACTTATGACTAAATAATAACATATCCTTTGACCCAGCAATACTATTACTAGGATTGTATTCCAAAGAGATTTTTTTTAAAAAGGAAAGACTCTATATGTACAAAAATATCTAAAGCAGCTCTTTTTGTAGAAACAAAGAATTAGAAAGTGGCAGGATACTCATCAGCTGAGGAATGGCTACATAAATTATAATATATGATTATAATGGAATACTACTGTGGTATAAGAAATGATGAGCAGAAGGAGTTCAGAAAAATGTGGAAAGACTTACATGAAATGAAGCAGAGTGAAATAAGCAGAACCAGAACACTAAATAGTGACAGAATACTATACAATGAACAACTGTGAATAGCTTAGCTATTTTTGTCAGTACAATGATCCAAAATTATCCCAAAATGATACCAAAGACTCATGATAAAAAAAATGCCATCTGTTTCCAGAGAAAAATAACTGATAAAGTCTGAATCCAGAACAAAGCAAACTTTTTTCACTTTCTTTCTTAATTTTTTATTTGAGTTTACTTCCACAAAAGGATTAATATGAAAAAATTTTACATGATTGTACATGTGAAATCTTTATGAGACTGTTTACCATTTCAACGAGGTGAGGAAAGAGGGGAAAGAATTTAAGACTCAATATTCTTTGAAAAATGTTGGAAACTGTCTTTACATGTAAATGGGAAAAAATAAATTTAAAAAATAAATATTATCCATAAAACTTACTTTTAAAATCCAACTTGCATT
Organism: Gracilinanus agilis; assembly: GCF_016433145.1. Classification (NCBI taxonomy): domain Eukaryota; kingdom Metazoa; phylum Chordata; class Mammalia; order Didelphimorphia; family Didelphidae; genus Gracilinanus; species Gracilinanus agilis. The sequence continues at coordinate 362,241,101 of NC_058130.1, read as the reverse complement.
AATGATTAATTAAAACTGAATGATTCATTTGTCATTTTTTTTAATTAAGTACCTACCATCCATGACCTCTATATAGTAAAATTCTTAATAAATGTGTGTTGAATTGTGTGAAGGCAAGGTAAGTGAGTGTACGATTTATGTGGATTGTGTAAGGCTAGAAAGCTAAATTCCAGAATTGTAAAATATTGTGGTTAAAATTTCCAGACATACAAGACAACTTTATATGTATATTGATTACATTATCCAGTAAGGAAACTCCCTTACCAATGGTGAATAGCATCTTCTCTAGAGAGTTGCCTTAATATTGAGAAAGGGAAATGGAAGGGAATTAGTACTTATTAAGCATGTACTACGTGCCAGTCACTGTGCCAAGAGCACACTACAAATACAATTTCATTTGATAATATTTTTTAATTGTCCAAGGTCACATAAAGCCAATAGACTCAAAGGAGGAACTTGAACCCAGGTTTCCTGGATTCGAGACCAGTATTATATTACACCACCTTGTTTCTCAACATTTTTCACTTTGAAATCCACAGTATACTTTATGGAGATTTCTAGATCACATGACCAACAGGATGGAGGACTAAACATTTTCTCTGAGCCTTCTGACCTCTCAAAACTTTCAAAATAGGGATCATGCTCCAGAGTTAAAGAAATTTCAGCTATCTTCACATGTAGGACACCAAGAACCTAAATCAACATATTTTTAAAAAATAGCAAACTAATAGTAGAGAAAACCAATATTTCCTAACTCTTAAGGAGCACTCAATCAGCACTCCCACAAACCCCCCCAACCTCCCACCATGTTTCAAACAGCAGCTGAACAAGTCAACCCAAGGCCTTGCGAAAGAATTAAACCCCATGCCTAGACTTCACCTCCACATCTCAGGGTTGACATGATCCAAACTCCAAGCAGCAGAAAATTACTCAGGTTGAAATAACAGCTTTTTCCATCTTTCTGGTTATAACAGAGTTTGACTTGAGGGAAGGAACAGAGGAATAAGGCAAGAACCATGTCCAGGCTTGTAATAGACTTCAATTCTGTACTCTGACATACTGCCACTCTCCAGTGCCATGGAAATCTCAACTCCCAACAACAGAAATTTACTCATGTTTCAATAGCATCATGATAGCTGTCTATGCCAGAGAACTGAGGAACTGAGGAAACAGAGCAGGAAACATGTCAGAGGGCACTGTGGGCACTCTACTAAGCTTGAGATAAAGAGGTCAGCCTCCAGATAAGGCCAGTTTTGTCCCACCAGAAGTCATTTGGAGCAGAGACCTTGATGGGCAAACCATGAATTACTCAGTAAGAGAAGAAGCTTGGCCAATCTGAGATATAGCTCCCAGGGGAAAAGCCACTAGAGGGGAGAGCCTCAGAAAGTGAGCAATAAGGGAAAATGAGGGAGAAAAACTGAAATTGCCAAATATCCCAAGAAAAAAGTCTTTGAGCATAAGCAAATAAACCAACAAAGAATGCATTAGCAGCAAGAGGAAATATGGCATACTGATCTAGGAGAAGAAGTCAGGCATTCAAGAATGAACACTGTAGAGTAAATAATTTAACACTAGATGAGAGAGGACCCTATGTATGCTGAGTATGAAGCCACACAGCATGCTGTTCCTAAATAGTTTTTTTGGGGTAGCACAGTGATTGGGAGCCAGGCCTAGAGATGGGAGATCCTGGATTCCAATGTGACCTCAAACACTTTCTAGCTGTGTGACCCTGGGCAAATCACTTAACTCCCATTGCCTAGCCCTTATTGCTCTTCTGCATTGGAACCAGTACACAGTATTGATTCTAAGATGGAAGATAAGGGTTAAAAAAAAAAGAATTGTGAGAACAGAATTTGTGACTTGCAAACAGAAATAATTGGCAGAATAGAAAGACTTGGACCCATTCTAGCAAGTCTCCTCAAAGAAAGAAAAGACAGGATAACTGATTAGGAATGTAAGTACATGGAAGTGGAGGACAATCTGGGAAAAGCAAAAAGTGGTAACAAAAGAGAGCATGGCCCAGATTTGTCAGACTCTAAGGAAGCAAGATATCATCAAACACATCACTTTCAGTACCTGGTAAAGAAAAGAAACTCCTAGATAGCAAGAAATACTAGAAATACAGAAGGAAATTTAGATGATGTTAAAACAAAAGATATTAATAATTAGAGTAGCTACCAGCCTGGATAACAAAGCAGTATTTTTCCCCTACTGGAATTGTTAGCCCTTTTCACAGAAATAATGAGATGTATTATTAAAACCAAAAAACATCGATGTGAAAAAAGTAGATAATGGTGGCATTTCTATAGTGCCTACTGATTATGTCCTGCTCAGTTATTGTACTGCTTACAAGAGATTCAAATGAGAACAGAAATGAAAATACTTCTGAGAAACTTCAGATAAATTTTTATTCCTAATTTTAAACAATTTTTGCAGTTGTAACTCTCCTTGGTGAACATCGTTTGACATACCAAAAAGGGCCAAGTATCCAATATTAAAGAATAGATTTTAATCTGAGAATGAAAAAAAATGCTCTCCACACAAGCAAAATATAATGACCTCAAAGACAGGTGGCATAGAGACAGCTTAAGAAGTATGGGTTTCCCAGAAAAAAAAAACACAGCAAGTCAGAAAAATCTAAACACCATAATCAAGAAATGATTAGCAATTCTATTGAAAAAAACTACAAAATCTAAAAGAAACCAAGAAAAAGAACTGTGAATTTAAAGAAAAGGAGGAAATTCTAATATTCTGCCCAATCTAGGAATTAGGTAGTAAAGGTATTATTATCCCCGTTTTACAGATAAGGAAACCACTGTGGTTCTCGAATTTAATATGGAACAAAAGATTCATAAATAAATAGCTCTAATATGAAGCTGTATGTGGTCAAGGTCACATGAATATTGTGCACTAAACACTCTGAGAGTACAAAGGGAATAATGATTTCTAGCTGAAATAATCAAAGAAGAAATTGTCTGAAATGATTATTTTGACATAAAGAAATTTATTTGAAAAGGAGGGAGGCAAGAAGAAAAAGTATGGCAACACAAGTAGAGAAACAATAAATGTTCAAGGAATGGCAAAATAATGTAGATTTAAATAAATGTAACAGATCCATCATTCCATTATTCTACCTCAGGTCCACATAGGACAGGCAGCCTGGATAGTAACAGATATGCTTCCCAACTAGTTATGAATCACCCCAAGCATCCTTCCAGAAGCATTAGCAGAAGCTGTCCACGTTCTGTCAAGCATGTGTAGAATTTTACAAATGAGAGTGGAACAGTCTATAAAGCTTCTAGCTCCCTCTGGGCTGAGGTCCCTTTGACTTAAATCTTCAACACAAAGTACTTCCCCTCTAAGGCATAGAAGTCTGCTTTTACAACAGCATAGAATGGCTATACCCCTCATTTACACATATTATCTCTAAAAATACATTAGGATTTTAACTACTTCCTTAATTACAAGTGGAATCCCTTTAGAAGGTTAGTGTTGGAAAATGGGCCAAGCAAGACTGTTATAAAGGGCTTTTTCTGAACACAGGGGTTCAGGGGACATAATTTGATCCATGGGACATCCAAACCAGAATAATTATAAGTTCTGATATAATTGTACATGTAGAAAGAAGCTGTTGATTTTATTTTATTTTATTATTTATTTTATATTGCTCATTTTAATCAGAGTCCTTTCTTCAAAGTATATAAATGTATGATGGTAACAATATGACATAGCAGATTGAGAACTAGTTTCGAACCCAGGAAGACTATGTTTCAAGTCTTCCTTCTGACTCATACCAGCTCTATGACCCTAGACAGCCCACTTAATCTCCCTCAGCTCTAAATAATTCTCTAAGACAAAATTGTAGAGAGGGAGCTTCCTCCCTTGGGAGTGTCTATATAGCAATGGAATCAAAATCTCTATCTCTATTTCTCTTAAGGACGTATATGTACTCATAGTTAACCAATGAATCTGTAAATATTTAAATATTTATTATGTGCCAAGCTCTGCCAAATTGTAGAGATACAGAGCAAAAGTAAAATAGTCCCTGCCTTCAAGGAATTTCTATTCCAACAAGGAGGAGAGCATATGTATGTTTATGTGTGTATATATGATCGTACATATAAAATCTATATCAGACTGCTTACCCTCTTGGGGAGGGGAGAGGAAAAGGAAGAGGGGGAAAGAGCTATATATGGGGTGGGGGGAGTAAATATTAACAGAGAAAGAGAAAAAGAAAAGAAAAAAAGTCAATATTAAAAGAGAAAAGCCCTGGTCTTGAGAGGTTGGGAAAGGTTTAATGTATAAGGTGGTAGAATTCTAGATGGGATTTGAAGGAAGATAAGAGGTCAGTAGTCAGAGTGCAGGAGGGAGAATAGTCCAGGCATGGGCCAGAAAGCATGCCAGGAGCCCAAAGATGGAGTATTATTCCAGGAATAGGTGGGAGGCTCAGTAATTTCATGAAGGCCATATCACAAGAACTCTTTATTCCCTTCCTAATGAGGCTATGTTACCAAAGAGAGGACCTGGCTCTTTTCTAGGTAGATTAGGAGGGGAAATTGTAATTTTAGAAAGGACAAAAAATTGCATTGCTGTCTGATGCCGGGAAAGCTGTCTAGTGTCGTGACCTTGTGGGAGTTTGCCCAGTGGGCTCCACAGAGGAGGTTCTACCCTGGCAGGGAAAGGGAGGGTGGTAAATTGCCTGGCCTTGAAGAGCTATCCATGCTTTTTGGTTTCTAAAGGTTATCTTGCCTAATGCCAATGGGAAACTTTCTTTTAATTGCTTGGATTTCATTACTCACTGCCATTTCAGTGCTTAAAAATCACAGCCTGTCTAAATTCTGAAAGGAAAATAAATATTGGCTCATGGTCTGATAACAACTATGAATTATATTAAAATAGGCTCCAAACTAATTTGTCTGAACTTTTAACTAATACTATATGTGACTTCTATGTTTCTTAACTAACTTCCTTTGTGCGTATCCTTTATGTGTACATGTAAAAGAATTCTGAAAATGATTGGGTTTTTGACCTAAAGATCTGTCTTTCTGTGTAATTTGTTTATGTCCATATAAACTCGCTCTTTGGAAATATCAGACAGGGTAAAGACTTTTAGGACTTTTCCTGGATAAACCTATATAATGGAGCTTTTATGTGAGATGAATCAACTATTTCCCATTGCGGCTTTGACAGTTTAAAATGTACATGGCCACAAGGGAAAGCTTTAAATAGGATAACCTTGCACATCTGTCTCTGCTGGGACAGTTAAACATGAATGATGGGTCTTGTCTTGAAAGTGAGAACCCCCATCCCTCCTAAAATGTTCTTTGCATATTTGCATTGCAAAATGGTTGGGGGGGTTCATGTTTTTAAACAGAGCCCAAGAGGAGTTAAAAATAAGATATTGGATGTGCAGCCTGTTCTGAAGAGTTAGAATGAGTCTTCTCCTTATCGTTTACTTTTTTTTTTTTACCTTCAGACTTTCAGCTCTGCAGAGGACATAAACTGAAATACTGAAGACCCAAAATAATCTAACCTAAATCCCACCATTGAGAAGAAGAGAATTTATTTTGCCATTTATGAAAAAGCAATTCCTAGCGACAGTAGTTTCTGGGTTCAAAACTGTCCTTAGATTCTTCCTATCTTTGTGAGCCTGAGCAAGTCTTTTAACCTCCATTGCCTAGCCCTTACTGTTCTTCTACCTTAGAACCAGTACATTGTATTGATTCTAAGATGTTAAGTAAGATTAAAAGAAAAAAAGTAATTCCAAGCTATTATGTAATTAACAAAATGAATTGTCCAAAATCAGAACAATCTGGGAGATTAAAGAGTTAAGTCACCTGACAATGGTCCTCAGAGCCAGGATGTATCAGAAGGAGAGCTTGGACCCCAATCTTCCTGATGCCATAGCCAACCCGCTAAGCACTAAGCCACAATCCCCTCTCACCAAGTTATGTGATCTGTGAAAAGCTGGACACCTAGTCACTTTAGGCAGGGATGATTTACTGCCTGGAAAGGAGAGAGGAGGGGGTGGGGAATACTACTAAAAGTATTCAAGTGCCAAGCTACAAGTGGCTCAGGCTCTTAAAAAATAAAATCCTCAATCTATTATGGTAGTTGAGAAGTTGGTAGAGAAAATTTTCAATGGAATAAAAATTTAAAAGTGTATTGAGCCTCTCTTTTAAAAGATGAGATGTCAGGAGCTGAAAACAGAATCGGCAAGCCAGTGGGTAGACACCATCACTGTGAATGAGGCTGTCAAGATTTAAAACCCCTCTCAACAAGGGGGGAAAATGTCATGCAAGACATTCCACAGGGATCTAGGCAGACATTTCCCTTAGTATCCTCTTCCCTATTCTTTCCTGACTAGCAGATTTTAGTGAACACATGCATAATACGAGTTCTGTTGCTGCTGTTTTGTTTTGTTTTCTTAATTTGAGATAAACACAATTCTCTGGGGTGGAAAACGAACCAAGCCCCTACCACTCTGGATGTGCTTTAAAAAAAATTTTTTAAACCTTTTGGTTGTGTGTTCACATTTCCTGTGTGGATGCAGAAAAAAGACTTACTACATTTATTTTATATCATCAAGGCATTTGTTTTTAGATGCTCTGCTATAATATTCCTGATGTATATACCTAATAGCATGTGGTGATTTAAAAAAAAAAAAACACTTTCTCATTGGTCACGCAGCATAATTGTTTTATTCTGTTCATTGTCTGGCCATTGAGGATCTTGATTTAAGAACTCCACCAGTCTGAGCTGGGTTGGAATTCTGTCTAACCAACCAGGGTTGTCCCAGGCATGAATGCCTAGGAATACAAATGGGGCAATGTTTGTCGAGTCTGGTAGCTCGGCCTTCTCTGCTTGTGAAGAAATGCTCCAATTGTCCCTTCAGGGTAAAAATTGCCACGATGACCCATAAAACAATCAGTTGTCCATTGACTGTTATAAATAGACTTTAATACACAACCAGCTGCCTGAAAAAGTTTATAACATAGCTGACCAAAGACACAGTAGAGAAGGGAAATGGAGCAAAGAGGCTAAAACAGCACCCTATCCTCACAAGCAATGTGTGTCAGGCTGCCCAGAATATAGAACAGTGCACAGAAATTCCTCCTTTTCATTACATGGGCAATACTTTCTGGAAAAAATACTATTTTTCACATACTCTATTAATTCCTGTATATTGGAAAGAAAAATTACTGTGCATTCCTGGGTCTCCAATCTGGATCAGAGATACCACCTAGTCTGCTGGTTTTTGCATTTTCTTTACCCTTGGGAATCCCAGGGAATGTCTTCCTTTTTAACAGAATTTGGTTAATAGATGAAGAACAGAAAAGTTCTTTGCCTGCATACAAAAGTGGTCCACCTGTGGGGATGAAAAGTGGCAGATAGGTTGGTGGACCACTTTTAATTAGCTACCAATTAAAGATGTCTTGGGATGTTCAAGGAAAGGACTGAATAATGAGTTCCTAAAATTTATTTAAGTTACCTGGCCCAGCTCAGTTCATCCCTGGTCCCCAGAGAGCTATGGAGACTGATACTACTTTATCAGTTGTGATATTGGCTGAACCAATGTAATCAATAAATTTATATTCTTGCTCCAAAAAATCAGTCTCTCAGCATAATTTTAATTGTAACATGATTCAAGCTAAAATGAAGTGAGACTACAACATGGCTCACATATGGGCATTTTCTTCTTCTCTTCTTCTTCTTTCCTTCTTCTTCTTCTCTTCCATCTTAGAATCAATACTGTGTATTGTTTCCAAGGCAGATGAGCAGTAAGAACTAGGCAAAGGGGATTAAAGTGGTGTGCCCAGGGTCATATAGCTAGGAAGTGTCTGAGGCCAGATTTGAACCCTGGACCTCCCATCTCTAGGCCTGGCTTTCAACCCACTGAGCCACCTACCTACCCCACATATGGGCACTTTCGATGGATGGCATATCATTTATTTACATGGATTTAAATGTCTCATTCAAAAAATTTTAACTTTCATCAAATCCCACCAAATGTACTCTGGGAGGAAGCCTGGTATGATGAATGGAGAGATCCAGTCTCCAACCATAAGGCCATGGGTTGAAGTACAGCCACTGACATTTTCTGGCTGGCTGTCCCTGGACAAAAAAAAATAACCACTTGGTGTTTTAGGCAAATCTCTAAGACCATACATTGCTGAGAAGAGGCAGACCTGCATTGACAAGAGAGAATTTCCTCACTCAGGATTTCCCTACATCAATAAAATCACAAGTCCAGTTCCAATCCCTATGAATACTATACATGGTATTTGAAAGGGAAAAGGGAGAGAATGATAAAGAAACAAATAAAAGCAAGACAAGGTCCCTGACCCCAGGGAATTTATAATTCAGTAGTTCAGGATTGTCTTTCCAAAGAATGTCTTTTAACACTGGTGTAAAGCATACATATCAAACTCACTGTAACATTCTCTACTACAGTCAGAATCACATTAAAATGTAACTGGGGTTTTTAAAAATATATTCTTATATATTTTAATAATTTTAAATAAAATAAATAAAAATACAATAAAACAGATATTAGTTTGTGGTTATCTAAGTTAATATGTAGCTCCACAAGGATCCATTTCTATTTGAGTTTGATACCACTACTCTGGTAGATAACTTGCTGGCCTTGAAGTTCAGAAAATCTGAGCTCAAAACCTGCCTCAGCAATAGTGTAATTCTGTCTCTCAGCCTTAGTTTCCTCATCTATAAAATGGGGAAGAATAATAATAATAATAATAATAATAATAGCACCTGATTAGCAGAGCTGCTGTGAAGATCAAATAGAAAATGCTATATAAGTGTTAGCTAATAGTACAAAGGTAATTATACCTTTGTTCTAATCTGAACCAAGATTTTTTGGTATGCAGTGATTCCCAAAGTGGGTGCTACTGCCCCCTGGTGGGTGCTGCAGCAATCCAGGAAAGTGGTGATGGCCACACTTTTTTTGTATTACATTCTATTCTGAGTTCAATAAATAGTTTCATAATTTCCAGGGGGCGCTAAGTAATATTTTTTCTGGAAAGCGGGCGGGCGGTAGGCCAAAAAAGTTTGAGAACCACTGGATACTATAGGGGAACAACTGGCCAGTCAGAGGACTTTCAGTGTGAAAAGTGAGGAAGACCTCCAGAGTCAAGTGTGGCAAAATTATGGGAGGAAATGGGAAAGTCGCACAGGACCAACACACAGAGATTGGTTGCTGCTTTGCTGTAATCTGCATTGCTCGAAGGGACATTCACATAGAGGAGATCCCAGAGCCAAAGGGACATTTGAGTATATGTCCTAGCTGTAAATATTTGTGTTCATGCCACATGTAGTACTGGCCATCCTGACTAACAATTTTGCTTTCTGTCCTATTTCTACCTTCTTGGAGTCAGATTTCAATCTCAAATAACACCAGTCAACACTGAACTCTCTGACATCTCCACAAATGCCATGCATTTTAACTGGTGATAAGAACTGGTCTAGTTTCTTTTCTGTATCTTCTTTTTACCATTTCCTGCTCTGGTCTCCATTATCTCTTTCCAAATTGCCTCTGTCTCCCATTCTCTTCTGTACCTTCTGATTGCTTTGGACTCTAAAAGCCTTCCTTGACTTCTGGAAGCTTACATTACCACAGCTGGAAGCCCCAAGGCAAGGCTGTGAATGTCTGAAAAATCTGATTGGATTTGACACAGTACAAAGTCTCCATCACAGAGAAGCTCTGTGTCCTCTCTGGCCCTGAGCAAACAAATAGCCAATATGGCTGCAGATTACTTGGGTCTGCCAGCTAAAAGAGCACTTAGAGCCTTTCATGGCCATCAGTAAAGTTGAATACAGGAGGGCCAAGTAAAGGGAAACATGAAAACAAGAGCCAAAGGAATCTGAAGAGAGTATGCATATTCTCAGGTTCCCTACAGACTGTGCTGTTCCCCAACCATGTCCCAATTAAATTAAAAGTATTCTTTAAAGGGTGGAAATGGGACAAAGAGAAAGGCAGAGAGCATCAAAGAGTAATTTTAAAAATTCATTTGTGATTTAAAATTATTTGTAAAGGACATTCCTCTACAGGGCAAATTGTGCTTTGGGAAGGGATGGTATATATGCAAAATGATTCCAAAAGGTAATTAGGTAGTCAAATGGCTTTTTAACAAAACCTTTCTGAAAATATTGATTATAGATTCTGGCCACAGGAATTAATTTCTGATCCAAAAGATGTTAGTTATATAAAGACTGAAAACTCTCTGTCATAGACTGAGACCCAAAAGAGAACTTGGAGGGTATCTAGTCCAACCTCCTCATTTTACAAAGAAAACTAAGGCCCCAGAGGAAAAGTAATTTATCCAAGATTGCACAGGCAATAAGTGGGAAAGACAAGATTTGAATCTAGTTCTTCTGATTTCTGCTCTAGAATTGTTTCTCTGAATGGTCAGATTACAAAACAGACTTAAAAATAATGGCCTGTCTATAAGAAAGGACAAGCAAGATGATTTCGAGAAAAGTTGAAAAGATTTGCATGAACTGATGCAGAGTGAAATAAGCAAAACTGGGAGAACACTGTACCCAATGACAGCAATATTGGATGATGATTATCTGTGAAAACTTGGCTACTCTGAAAGATCTATCATGGGGAATGCTATCCACCTCCAAAGAATGAACTGTTGGAATTGGATGGATGCAGATCAAAGCATACTGCCTTTCACATCAGTGTATTTATGGTTTATTTTGGAGTTTCGGTTTTGCATGAGTGTGTTCTCACAACAATAGCCAAAAATGGAAATGTGTTTTGCATGATAACAAATATTTTATTTAATTTTTAAAAATTTTTAAAGAAAACAATGACCTATATCACAGAAGAGTAATTGAATTATTTTGGTTGAGACTTGGCTTAAGGAGAAAGAATGCCTTATAAGTGAGTAAAACTGTAAGGTCTGGAGAGTAAGGAATAAGTAACCAGCTTCCTAACCATCTATCCATCCATTATATATTTAAGTACTATGTGTCAATCTTTATGCTAAGTAATAGGGATACAATGAAAAAGCAAAATAGTCACTGCCCTCAAGGAGCTTAAATTCTAATGGGGAGACAATATGTGGGTAAGGTCCATGTGAGATGCCTCCACAGTAGATGGAGGAGAGCTTTTTAAAGGCGAAAACAGTAAGTTTTGGGAATATCAGGAAAAGTTTCTTTCTTATAGGAGGTAGTACTGGAACTGAGTCTTGAAGGAAGTCAGGAATTCTAAGAGGCAGAGTTGAGAAGAGTAAGCATGCCTTTCCTCTGGTATGTCATATTTTATCCTGCATATAGGATAAATTTTGTATATATTTGTTTGCATTGTCTCTCCCATTAGATTATATACAAACATTTTGTATATATTTGTTTGCACTGTCTCTCCCATTAGATTATAAGCTCATTAAGGACAGGAACAGTTTGTCTTTTTGTCTCTTTTTGTATCTCCAAGGTTTAGCACAGTGCCTGGTCACAGAGTAGGTGTTTTATAAATGTTGACTGAAGTATCACAGACAACCTGTGCAAATGCATAAAGAACAAAGACGTAGGTTAGGAGGAACTACAAGTTGTCTGCCTTTCATTTTCAAAGAAGGTCACTGGCATCACTGGGTCATGTCTTGAGTTGCAATTGAATTGGATTGGTAGAGTTACACAAAGTCATAGGCCTTACTCTCTCTTTCAGAGTTACCCAAGTCCAGTGGTAGGACAGAACTCAGGTCCAGGATGATGGTCCAGGATGCAGTGACTGTCTTTAATGTCTGACCAAGCTCTAAGCACTCCATAACTCCTGCCTTAACTGCCTTCAAGGTGGTTGGAACAAACTGTTCTCATCCACTCATCCTGCTTGGGGGAGTCTTCACATGCTTGAGGTAGACATCCTCAGTAGTGCCTCACTGATATGACTAAGGTTTGTTGGTTACTATCAACCTGGCTTAGATGTCTATTGAGACATTAGGGTGTGATCATTGCACATGCTATGTAGCTTTTTGAAGCTAGAAATGAGAGCTAGGTGAAAGGTAGACACCAAAGATGAATGAGCTGCCCTGAAAAAAACTTGATGAGTCCTCACACTAGAGGTTCTAATCTTAACTGAACACAAATTCCTGAACAACAAATAGACTACTATAGGAGACTGTAGAGTCGGAGGAGTAATGAGTAAAGACTGGAAGAGCCTAGGTTATAAAGAATTTAAAATGCAAAACAGGGGACTTACTTGAGCCTCAAGGTTGCTGTGCAGTTGTTTTTCGGTTGTGTCCAATTCTTTGTGACCCCATTTGAGGTTTTCTTGGCAAAGATAACGAAGTGGTTTGCCATTTCCTTCTCCAACTCATTTTACAGATGAGGAAACTAAGGCAAGCAGAGTTAGATGACTTGCCCAGAATCACACAGCTAGTAAGTGTCTGAGAGCAGATTTGAATTCACAAAAATAAGTCTTCCTTACTCCATGCCTGGCATTCTATCCAGTTCACCACTTAGCTGACCCTTCCTCTAGGTAGCAGAGATTCACTGGAGTTTACTGAGTAAAGGCATGCTATGGGAAAACCAACACTTTAGGAAAATGACTTTGGCAGCTGTGTAAAAGATAGATTGGAGTAGGGAGAGACATAGGGAAGAGGATCCAGTTGGAAAACTATTTTAATAGTTTGGGTAAAAGGTGATAAGCGCCTGAACTATGGTGGTGACTGTTTAAGTGGAGAAAAGCGAACATGTATTAGAAATTGTGGAGGAATTAATTACAAGATCTGGCAATTAATTAGGTATGTCTGAGTGAGTATGAAGTGATGAGGATAATACTGGGGTTGCCAACCTGGGTGACTAGAAGAACGGTGATACCTCTCAACAATGACAGGGAAGTTCAGAAGAGGACACAGGTAATAATAAATTCTACTTTCCATATTTTGAGTTTGAGATGCCTACAGGTAGCTACTTCAAAATATCCAATATCACCTACTAGAATGGAGTTAGGAACAATAATATAGATATGGATATGAATATATAGATATGGAATCATTTGCTTGGAGATAAGGATTGAACCAAAGGGAGCAGATGAGATCATAAAATGAAATAGTACAGAAAGAAAAATGATGAGAATCCAAAGCAAAACCCAAGATGGATTCCCACAATTAGTGGGAGTGGTATGAGTAAAGATCCACCAAAGGAGCCTGAGAAAGAGCCATCAGACAGATAGGAGGAGAATCACAAAAACCTAGCAAGGAGAAAATATCCAGGAGAAGGTAATCAATAGCAATCTATGGAAAGATCTAGAAGGGTGAGATTTGAGAAAAGGTCATTCAGTGTGACATTTAGAAGACTATTTATGGATCTCTGCCATAAAAGTGATTTAGAACAACTAAAGATAAATCCCTTTCAAAATACTAAATAGGCATAAAAAAGTCATTACTATTAGCATTGCGAATCTATCACAAAGAATAGATCTATTATAATTCCTTCTGATTTCAAATCTGGCCTCAGACACTTACTAGGTCCTGAACAAGCCACCTAACCCTGTTTGCCTCAGTCTCCTCATCTGTAAAATGAGATGGAGAAAGAAATAGTTAACTACTCTAGTATCTTTGCCAAAAAAAAAAATGAGGTTACTAAGAGTCAGGCACAACTAAACAACAGCAACAGTGGTGATAGGAGGAATCTCAGAATGCTAGAGATGAGACAAAGAGAACAACAAAGGAGTTTAGACTAGAATGATCTCCAAAGTCCCTTCAGGCTTTAAATTGATGGCCCTGTAGTATGATCCTTACATTTTGATCTAGTCTAATTTTCATTTTATAGATAAGGGAACTGAGAGCTGGAGAGGTTAAGTCAGACAACTAGAGGCAAAGCCAGGTTTTTTGAATCCAAGTCCAGAGCTAATTCCTATACCATATATAGTAGAAACAGTATCTAGTAGGGTCCCCACTCTGTAGGATAGTCTAATTTTTTTTTCTCTAAAAGACAAAAAAGTTGTCCTCCGGACTTGATTGATCTGGTAAGACTAAAGCTCAAGTCATACTGATAAAGCTACCCTTAAGAAATAAAAGGGGCCAGGCCAAAAAGTCTGTGCCCTTCAGACTTGGCTCTGCCATATATCACCATATACAATGGACTCTACATGTTAGATGTATTTCTATACTACCTAAACCTGGATTGTATCCTTACTGGGTATCCCTTTCATACTATGAAAAACCAGAACACAAGAAGCCAGAGAGCCCAGTTTTCTTATATTCCATGCTTCTAAGTGATGCCAACTATTGGAAAGTCATGGAATTTCACAGCATGAGGAGAATTAAAATGACAAATGTTTCAAAAAGCAATAGAAAGATAAATAATGGACGTAAGCACATTGCAGCATATTCCCAAATACACCTTTCATGCAAGTACATATTGGCATTGAAACTATAACCAGAAGAACAAGCAGGTTAATTGTGTAATCAAAGAGACAGAGACAGAGACAGAGACACAGAGACAGAAAGAAAAGAGACAAAGAGAAAACAACCACCTGAGTAGGCTACTGTGATACCCACAAGCCTCCAGTATATTTCATAGACCCTCCATGGAGGATTTATAGGAAAATATGGTTAAGTCAGACAAAACAGTCTTCGCTGACACAAACATGTATATAGCAATGAGATCGTGGACCTTTCAAAGTATCAACATGACTATTTCATATTCAATCTTCCTTGTGAAGAGAAGAAAATGTCTAGTTTCACCTGCTCAGTAAGGATATTACAAAGATATCAGTCAGTGTGTAGAACTGCTTTGAGCCCCTTAGAAATAAAGAAGGTATGCTGCAAATCCTAGACTGTATTAACTAAAAATAGCACTACGTGACTAGTAATCAAACTGTGGTCTTCCTCCCCCTCAGGATGTTAATAAGATTACCAAGATGGTTTTCCTAAAGCTGTAAACACCTCAAGAGAAAAGAGTTGAATTGACCCAGAGTAGCATTATTCTTTTCTTTTTTCACTCATGTGGGAAGAAAAGCAGGCTTACAACTTCCACAGTAGCATCTAACAATAAGCCTTGGGTTGTAAAATCACACAGATATCTAAATTTGTTTTCATCTTACTTGCTTTTTAGAAATGTAACTAATTGTCTTTAATTCAGACAATTCATTGTCTGCTTTTAGACTAAGAGATTCTTCTAAACTAATATAAACACCATGCGGTTTATTTTGAAAAAAAAAATAAAAAATAAATCCTAGATATACAAATGTCCTTGTTTTCAGTTATTATTCCTAGTGCAATAAAGTGGAAAGAGATGAATTTTTGCATCCCGCAGTGTAAGTGGAATGTCAATTAGCACCAAGCTCCAATGGCCTTCAGTTTACACACCCAAGGTCCCATGGAGTAAGACTTCAATTTCATATTTGTTCAGGGGTCAGGTCAACTCTCCGCCACTGGCACCCTAACTTTCAAGAGTTGTTTAGCTGAAGTAATTAGCAAATATTCTTCATTCCAGAACTGCGGATAGGACACTACCAGAAGTTATTATTTATTCATATTTCAATCAATTCCTCAGACAATAGTCTATCTTCAGCACCTTGAAAATAGCAGACAATAAATGTTTGTTGAATTATCTTTTGGGGATCTTTATAAGATTATGAAGCTGAAAATAGTTCCCTAACACTTCTCTTATAAACAATTCTCCTGGTTTTACAGATTTCCAAAGGAGAATTCTTATCTGGGACAAAATGGAAACTAATACTCTCAGCCTAGATTGTTTCCCCTGACCTTAAGTTCATTAGGCTCTATTTCTACCTATGTATCTATCCATTTTTAAAAACAGTGATAGTAATGGAATATTATTGAACCAAAAGAATGGGAAAATATATTAATTAATGCAGAATAAATCTGGGAAAACTGAGAAAACAACACATCTGATGACTACAACTACTTGAGTGAAAAGAATAAAAGATACAAAACTGAACACTATTTAATTATAATGACTGAGGTTGATCAGAAAGTAGAGATAAAAAAAATGCACTTCTCTCCCTTCTTTGCAAAGTGGAGGACCATGGGTATAGAATATTGTATGCTATCAGATTCCATCAATATATTGTATAGTTTTGCCAAATTGCTTCCCCTCCCTTTTTATTCTTTATTATAGGGAGCAGCTCTCTGGGGAAAAGAGGAGGGAAAGTTCTATTTAGAAATGAAGGGGAAGTGAAAACAAGAGATATCCATAAAATTTTTTAATTAAAAAATCAATTCAAATGACAAGACTAAAAAAACTTGATGAGATTGTCCCAGAAATTCTCAGATGATAAGAAGAATTATTAGCACTACTGTACACAGAGGAAAAGAAGAATGGAGGAAAGCTTACTCTATATAGAAAGTCAACCTTGGAACTAGGAAGGTCTGGGGTACAAGTCATTTTAAGTCAAGTCACTTCATCTTTCAACACCCTCAACCCCAGGAAACCCACTTCAACTAAGTTATGAATGAGTCAATTATTTGCACCAGTAAAAGGAGTTTCCTCTGTGAGTCCTCTACAGTGAAGAAATATTTGGTCAAAAGAACAAAATACATATATACTCACGTACCTTTATTAACTAGAACCCACATAAAATCTTTAGATAACAAGAACCTGTTTTTTCCCATACTACCCTATCAAAAAGATAATAAGAAAACATTATTACAAGAATATATTCCAAAAGAGCACCCTCAAGGTATTTCTGCCATCATCTATACTTAGTCATACTACAATTATAACTGATGGCCAGAATTATGAATTGGGCCTCAAAATACACTGCAAAAGCCAAACTTAAAAAAAAAGTCTCAAATTCAGCATACTGTACCCACTAAAGGCAAAAAAGTAGCCTGACATTTTAGGAAGATTTTCAACAAAGATTAAAACAAAAAGCATTTTCTGAGTAACTTTTAGTTAACGCCACATTTTCCTAAGAACTCTAGCCATTTTTTTTAAGTACTTTCAATTCTATAGGGGAAAAAACCCTATCATTCTAAAAGTAAAGGTCATTAGAATGATTGATCAGGCATCTGAAGAATTAGCATTAGGATCACAGTCTTCATCTCTTCCTTATAGAGTAGAACCTAATTATACCATAGGTGAGATCCCCAACATGTACCATACCAGTTCAACTGAATTCTCAAAGTAAGTTCAGTTGAACTGAGATGGTACATGTGGGGGATCTCACCTATGGTATAATTTCTTCTTGCAGGTTTGGGATAAATTGAAGAAAAATATCATGGTTGTTGAATAAGTTAAGTAACTAGGAGGCCAGAAAGAATTTTCCAGTTACGCCAAAGAAGACTTCTAGCCATGAATTGAACCTATTGGAAAGGAGAGTGATCTATAGATTCATAGACAACAGCGACAAAGATATAAACAAGATAGAAAGAACTTTAAACAAAGAGAAACAGAAGCTAAATTATAAAGACCAGGTCTGCAATTATGCCATTCTCCCCTCCTTTGTCTGTAGAAAGGGGAGGGAGAAGTGAAGAAGTGGTGAGATGAAAATCATCCTTGGAGAAGATTCTAAGAAATGTGATGTCTTCAGGAGAAAGCTAAGTTTCATTAAATACCAGAAGACAAAAAGAATCTGATGAATTAATCAAGAATCATAGATTTAGATCTGGAAGGGAACTTGGAAATCACTTAGTCATAGAATTATATAGATTTATAGTTCAAAGGGACCTCAGAACATAGCTGGTCCCCTCTTCTTATTAGGGGGAAGTAGGTGCTGGACCTGAAGTTAAGAAGATGGACGTTCAAATTGAGTCTGAGATACTTCCTATCTGTGTGACCCTGAGCAAGTCATTTAGCTCTGTTTGCCTCCATTCCTCATCTGTAAAATGAGCTAGAAAAGGAAATGATAAAGAAAACCCCAAATGGGGTTGCAAAGAGTCAAATATAACTAAAAAAATCATTTTACAGATGAGGAAATTGAAAGTAAAAAAGATTAAGGTACCTGACCAAGTGTCATGCAATTAATAAATGTCTGAGGTCTTTGAAACTCCAAGTCCAACGCTTTCCACTGTGTCACCTAGCTGCCCTTAATGTCACAGATGAGGAAACTGAGGCTGAGAGAGATGACATGACTTGCTCAGCTAATAAGTGGCAAGACCAGGATTCAATGATGCTAAAACTGGAAATCTTTACATTGTGTCACAAGTTCTCAGAGAATGCAAAGAAAAGACAGGGCAAAGGAGTGCAGTGACAGGATTTTGTTGTTGTTCAATCATTTCAGTTGTGTCCAACTCTTAATGACCCCATTGGGGGTTTTCCTAGCAAAGATACTGGAGCAGTTTTCCATTTCCTTCTCCATCTCATTTTACAGATGAGGAATTGAGGTAAACCAGGTTAAGCAACTTGCTCTGGGTCACACAACTGGTAAGTATCTCAGAGCAGATTTGAAGATTCAATTTACTTTGGGAATGAAGGAAGGGTCTAATGGCAGTAGTTGCCAGTAGTCTAGTCAGGTAGCTTGCCTATGTGGGGGAGGGAGGAAAGGCAAAGAGATGTAACTCTTCAATTATTTTTTGGCAGTTTTTAATGAGGTACTTCGCATGACTAATCTGTCTTCCAGGTTTGTCCATTCACCCTTTGAAATGTCTCCGGAATTTGTCTCTAACTTTCTATTCCCACTGTTATCACTCTCCTCCAAGCCCTCATCACTTCACACCTGAGTTATTGCAACAGCCTCCTACATGGTCTACCTCTCTGTGGTCACACACCCTCACCCAAACCATCCCACTCACTGGCTGTCAGACCAAGCTTTCTCACACGTCACTTTCACCATAGTACTGACATGCTTAACATCCTAGAAAAGCATTGAAATGTTGACAAAGAGTCAAAGCAATTAGAGCAGCAAATTAACAAAATAATTTAAAAGTGGAAGAGAATCTCGGGTCACCCAGTATCACCCTTCATTTTACCCATGATGTAGTAGATAGAGTTGGGGCTGCTAAGTGGTTCAGCAGATAGAGTGCTATGCCTGGAGTCAGAAAGACTCATCTTGCTGGATTCGAATCCAGTCTCAGAAAATTACTAGCAATGGGACCTGGACAAATTGTTTCACCCTCTTTGCCTCTTGCCTGGTTTCTTCATCTGTGAGATGAGTTGGAAAAGGAAATGGCAAACCATTCTAGAATCATTGGCAAGAAAACCCAAAATAGAGTCACAAAGAGTCAGACATGACTGAAAAGGAACTGAACAACAACAGTGGATAGAAGACTTGGAATCAGCATGGAATTCAAATGAGCTACATATGGTGACAAACAGGTCACTTAACTATCATTGCTCAGCCCTTACCACTCTTTTGCCTTAGAACTAATACACAATATTAATTCTAAGACAGAAAGTAAGGGTTTAAAAAATGTATTATGAACTTCATTAGTCTCAGCCATTAGAGGCTAAAGAGTCCACTATTAGTCCAACCTTTATGGAACAGTGCTATTGATTGCAGAAAGTGAAAATATCCTGTTTTTTCATCAAATTTTTAGAGCTCTGAAAACAAATCCTTTTCTGATTTGCTGTCTTTTATTCCTTTTGCCTGGCATTGTAGACATCTTTCATTCCTGACTCCCAAAATGAATATTTAAAAAGCCCTGATGAAACATAGACCAGTTCTGTTTGCCACCACTCTGGTCAGCAGCAGTTTGCTTGTGGCTAGTCCCATTTTTCAGGGCCTTACTGAAAAGCCCATTTAAAGAGAAAAGGAAGGAAATGATTAGGTAGTAATGGTATCCATGCATACCGATGGAATTCGAGGTGCAGCTTTACAATTGTATGAGGTTGAATAAACCCTCGTTGCTTGGCGAGCACCTGGGTAGCATTCCAAGCCAGTTTGTTGCCTCTGAGAAAAAGGGACTCAGGCATTCGGTTTTTTCCTTTTTGTTACCCTTTTGGATTTGCTTAGAGCCTTGCAGATTTAGAAGTTTATTGGTTTTTAATGTGCTATACTATTTGATAAAGGAGAATACATCAATGGCTGCCAATTATATAAATCTGTAATTTATCCCACTTCTCCGATGAAGATACTAACTAGAGATGAAGCAGAAAGATGCAAGAGGAGTCAAAATGTCATTCATTCAAAGACTAGAAAGTTAGAGGCCATCAACATTAAAGTAGAAAACTATAGTGTCCTTTTTCTTAGCAACACAGAATTCTCTCTATCCTAATTATATATCAAGTAAGTTTTCCTAAATGAGCCATGAAAATGGAACTGAGGAACGCATTCTTTCCAGGTGCTATCGTTCATTCCTTTGGGGGAGAGGGGGGAAGTATCATTCAACTTGAAAATGAAGAGGTTGAATTAAATATATTCTGAGGTCTTTGCCAGCTCTGAATCTATTAGGGTCAAAAGACCTAGGTTCAAATATGACCTCTGATACTTTTATCTATAACTTCGGACAAGCCATTTAAAATTTCCTGTGACAAAGAGGATAGAGAATGGGCCCTGGAGTCAGGAAGACTCACTTTCTGAGTTTGAAGCTGACCTCAAACTGAGGCCTTAGAATTCTAAGTGCCTCTCTAGTTAAATCACTTAACCCTGTTTGTCTCAGTTTCCTCATCTGTAAAAAGAGCTGGAGAAGGAAATGGCAAACCACTGCAATACTTTTGCCAAGATAACTCCCAATAGAGTCATGAAGAGTTGGATATGACTGAAATGACTCAACAACAATAAAAACATTTTAAAAGATGGTGTACTACAAGGTCTCTGAGGCACTTTCATGATACTATAAGCCTTCTATTTCTTCCATTTGTAAGCTGCCTAGAGAGATAACTGTATGACTACACAAATAGCCTCTTTACTATCTTAAGATGATCTACAATCAGTAGGACCTAAGTGTACTGGGAGTTGTTCCTTCCTCCACTAGATGTAATAGAATAAAATGATTGAACTACACACTTGTCTAATCTTTGGCTCAACTACACACATTTAAACTGCATGTAAATTTAAGAGGGCAGAATTAAGAACAAAAGAAAAGCAATTCGTGTACATGAGAATTCATAAGACCACAAATGTAGAGGGAGAAGGGCCACTAGTATAACATTTGTTTTACAGATCAGAGTATTTAAGAGTTTGTTGTTCTGTTGTTTCAGTCATATCTGATTCATAACCTTCTCCCCCATTTTTTTGGTCAAAAATACTGGAGTGGTTTGCCATTTCCTTCTCCAGCTCATTTTACAAATAAGGAAACTAAGGCAAACAGGGTTAAGTGATTTGCTGAGGGTCACACAGCTAGTAAGTGTCTAATGTCACATTTGAACTCAGGTATTCCTGACTATTCTCTATCCACTGAACCACCATGTTGCCCCTAAACTTTGGTTTAGGGAGGGTGATCATGCAGATAATAAGAGGTGGGGTTCGAACCTAGGTCCTCTGATTTCAGGAACAGTGTTCTTTTCCTGGTATCACACTTGGGCTTGTCAATACCATAGGCTAATATAAATTAGCTCTCTCTTCTATATAGGCTTCCCTCATTAAAATGGAAGCTCCTTGAGGGCAAAGGCTAAATATTTTTTTGTATGCCCTGGTCCCCAGTATAGGACTTGGAAGACTATTGTCCTCCTTATCCTCTAGACATGGGAAGTTTGAGAGTCCACTTTTGTTTAGTCCAACCTTTATGAAAGAGTGATACTGCTTACAGAAATTTAAAATATCTTGTTTATTTAGTTTTTTATTTGAAATTTTTATTTAATTAATTAATTTAGGATATTTTTCCATGGTTACATGATTCATGTTCTTTCCCTCCTTTCCTCCCAAACCCCTCTCCAGTAACCAATGAGCAATTCCACTAGGTTTTACATGTGTCATTGATTAAGACCTATTTCCATGTTATTAATATTTGCATTAGGGTAATCACTTAGAGTCTATATCCCCAATTATGTCCCCATCAACTCATGTGATCAAGCAGTTGTTTTTCTTCTGTGTTTCTACTCCCACAGTTCTTTCTCTTATCCTATTTATATTTTATCAAATTTTTAAAGCTTCAAAAGCAAACAAATCCTTTTCTGGCCTGCCTGGCATTGTAGATGTCATTAAATGCCTATTAATTAAAACCGATCCCATAAACTCATTGTCTAAGTAAGAATTGAGTTCACACAATTATCACTTTACTTATTTTTTAAACATTTATTAATATTTATTTTTTAGAAAAGTTAACATGGTTACATAATTCATGCTCTTACTTTCCCCTTCACCCCCTGAGCTCTGCCCCCCATGGCTGATGCGTATTTACACTGGTTTTAACATGTGTCATTGATCAAGACCTATTTCCAAATTGTTAATAGTTGCACTGGGGTGATCATTTAGAGTCTACAACCCCAATCATGTCTGCCTCAACCCATGTGTTCAAGCAGTTGTTTTTCTTCTGTTTCCACTCCTGTAGTTCTTCCTCTGAATGTGGGCAGCGTTCTTTTCCATAAGTCCCTCAGAATTGTCCTGGGTCATTGCATTGCTGCTAGTATAGAAGTCCATTACATTCGATTTTACCACAGTGCATTGGTCTCTGTGTACAATGTTCTTCTGGCTCTGCTCCTTTCACTCTGCATCAATTCCTGGAGGTCTTTCCAGTTCACATGGAATTCCTCCAGTTTATTATTCCTATGAACACAATAGTATTCCATCACCAGCATATACCACAATTTGTTCAGCCATTCCCCAATTGAAGGACATACCCTCATTTTCCAGTTTTTTGCCACCACAAAAAGCGCGACTATAAATATTTTCATATAAGTCTATTTATCTATGATCTCTTTGGGGTACAATCCCAGCAATGGTATGGCTGGATCAAAGGGCAGACATTCTTTTATAGCCCTTTGAGCATAGTTCCAAATTGCCAGCCAGAATGGTTGGATCAGTTCACAACTCTACCAGCAAAGCATTAATGTCCCAATTTGGCCACATACCCTCCAACATTCATTACTCTCCCCTATTATCATTTTAGCCAATCTGCTAGGTGTGAGGTGATACCTCAGAGCTGTTTTAATTTGCATTTCTCTAATTATTAGAGATTTAGAACACTTGCAGGATACAAAATAAATGCACATAAATCATCAGCATTTCTATATATTTCCAACACATCACAGCAGCAAGAGGTAGAAAGAGAAACACCATTTAAAATCACCCTAGACAATATAAAATACTTAGGAATCTATCTACCAAAACAAATACAGGAATTATATGAATACAACTACAAAACACTTTCCAAACAATTAAAACTAGATCTAAACAACTGGAAAAACATTGATTGCTCACGGGTAGGACGAGCTAACATAAAGAAAATGACCAGTCTACCCAAATTAATTTACCTATTTAGCGCCATACCTATCAAACTACCAAAAAAATTTTTTTACTGAATTAGGAAAAACTATAACAAAGTTCATCTGGAATAACAAAAGATCAAGAATATCAAGGGAAATAATGAAAAAAATGTGAAGGAAGGGAGCCTAGCAATACCAGATATTAAACTGTACTATAAAGCAGCAGTCATCAAAATGGTATGGTACTGGCTAAGAGACAGAAGGGAGGATCAGTGGAATAGACTTGGAGTAAGTGACATCAGCAAGACAGTGTATGAAAGAAAAAAAAAGACAGTGTATGATAAACCCAAAGAGCCCAACTTTGGGGACAAAAATCCACTATTTGGCAAAAACTGTTGGGAAACTTGGAAAACAATATGGGAGAGATTAGGTTTAGATCAACATCTCACACCCTACACCAAGATAAATTCAGAATGGGTGAATGACTTGAATATAAAGAGGGAAACTATAAATAAGTTAAGTGAACACAGAATAGTATACTTGTCAGATCTCTGTTAAAGGAAAGATTTTAAAAGTAAGCAAGAGTTAAAGAAGATTACAAAATGTAAAATAAATGATTTTGATTATATCAAACTAAAAAGCTTTTGTACAAACAAAAACAATGTAGCCAAAATCAGAAGGGAAACAACAAATTGGGAAAAAATCTTTATAACAAAAAACTCTGACAAGAGTCTAATTACTCAAATATACAAGGAGTTAAACCAATTGTATAAAAATTCAAGCCATTCCCCAATTGATAAATGGGCAAGAGACATGAATAGGCAATTTGCAGATAAAGAAATCAAAAGTATCAATAAGCACATGAGAAAGTGTTCTAAATCTCATCACTTTACTTATGAAAACAAGTATCTAAAATGTAGAAAGACTCTAGTTTTCTTAGTATTTTCTTCTGAAAGCTTGAGTCTTGTAAGGCTTAAAGCAACCAGCCCTTCTATCTCAAATTGGAGAGTACTTGATTCATAATTCCTTATCCTGCTCCTCTCCTTACCCCCCCAAAAAAGGAAGAAATCTGAAAAGGCACCAGACTCTTCCCACTTCCCTTAAAGCCAGGTCCTCTCCAACAGCATCTACTCCTAGTGGGTGAAGACAGCTACTGTTTATGAAACAGCCCAGGGCCATGCACCAATTGACTCACCATAAGTACTCACTGTACATAGAGAGTCCTTTATGATCCCAATGAGAGACTAAAGAGGGCCTCAGGGAGTCTTTGTGGAAAGAAGCAGCGCTTTTAATGAGGAGCCCAGGGCCCAAGTGGGAAGACTAGAGCTTTGAGTGGGAACAAGGTATGAGCAATATAAGAGGGCCAGATTTATAGCCTCCAAGTGGCTTGTCCAGGGTTACATGGCCAACATGTGTCAAATGATTTGGACCCAGATTTACTTGACTTAGTTGAGACAAGGATGCCTAGATCCCTTCTTCCATACCTAATCATGTATCAGGTAACTCCTATTTGTGCTGTGAAAACAGAACTGAAGGACAGAGGTAGGTACAAAGTATTTAAATGAGCTCTAGATTCACACATGGTAAGCTTGGTTCCAGCCAGAGGGTACAACATGAAAAAGTCCGAGATCTTTTAGAACAATGTAATTGGCTCAGACCTCTTATGGAAAAATGATTATAGTATCATAGAAACTCTTTTCATCTGAGGCTACTTTAAGGTCCCTGTCTTCTGCCAACTCCCTCCCCCCCAATATAATATTCACTCTTCTTCCCACTGTGTCCTCAGGTAGCAAAAAGGAGAGGAAAACCTCCTCTGTCCAATATCTAAAAGTGATTAAATTAAACCATTTCCTATGGTCCAGAGTCTAACTAACTGATTCTGGGGACTGGTGCTGTGGCCTCCAACACAATTCAGAGGCAGCCACAATCTTCTACCACCATGCTAATGCACAGATGGATGCTAACACTGTGGTACCATCCAAGATCATTAAGAAAAGAGAACTAAACTTGGTAGCAGCACAGGTGTAAGATTTCTTGGAGTAAGGAAGCTCCCACTCCTCTTACAGAAGGGCAAGAGGAAAAAGGAAAGTTAGGAAGCCAGAAGTGGTTACTGCTCAGTAAGTGTAAGATAAGGAGCTCCTAGTTGTCGGTCCATCATATTTCAGTCATGTCTTATTCTTCACAATTCCATTTTGGAGGTTTTCTTGGCAGAGACATTAGAGTAGTTTGTCATTTCATTCTCCAGCTCATTTTATAGAAGAAGAACTGAGGCAAACAGGGTTACATGATTTGTCCAGGGTTATATAGCTTAGAAGTGTGTGAGGCTGGATTTGAACTCACAAAGATGAGTCTTTCTGATTCCAGGTCCCATGCTCTATTCACTATGCCATCTAAGGAGCTCCTAGAAGCCTATAAAAAAGGAAAGAAAGAAAGAAAGAAAGAAAGAAAGAAAGAAAGAAAGAAAGAAGAAAAACTCTTAAGAGTAACCAGTACAAAAGTAAAGGAGGAGGAGATTCACTCTTAGAACAGGGTAGTCTCATGACATCTATAGGGACCTTTAGCCTAGTCTTGCTTCAGAGTCATCCAGGAAACCCCAGTATCATTGACTTTCTCTAACAGAAGTCAACAGAGCAGAAGGAAGACTGCCCTATCCCCTAGGGACAAAGGGCAAGGCTTTCAGACCTAGAGACAGTTAGGGCAGGGACTTTGAGACTAGCCCTGTCTGAGCAATCTTTTTTTAATTGAATAGCAGATTAGTTAGGAGCCATGTGTGAAACACATCTGTATTATGTAATATAAATGTGTATTTGTGTGCCAGGGGGATTAGGTATGGGACGCTCAGCTCCTGGTCTGGGCTTTGTGCTCCCAACTGGTTAGGTAATTCACCCTGGCCAGCCAGACCCCAGACTACCAGACTGCACTTCCAGTCATTTACCTGCCATACTGCTTTATCCATTTGTTGATGGATACAACACAGTTGTCACCGGCTAAGCCTGGGCATGTTCCCTGGCACTGATAGATTGGGAAGATTTAGAGCATTATAATCACACTTGCTCCAGAAGGCCCTGTGGAGGTTCACCATCAGGTCCACCCATTCACAGGGCTTCATCTCCAAGAGGAGAGATGAGTCAGCATCTACTGTTAGGTTGACCTAACTGGGCTGGACATCATTCCTCCCTTTGCAAGAATAGGGCTTTCTTGAAGAGCCAAGTGCCCAAGAGAAGATTGCATAAGGGGGGGGAGAGCTGTGACCATTTCCACTTCTTGCTGAGAGCAGTCATCCAATCAACACTTCTAATTCTTGGAAAGGATATGTCAACTAATTGCCCCATGAGTCTACTAGCTACTCCTATGACTTCCCAGAATATGACACTGCTTCTCCAGCTACCACTCCCCTATTAGATACTTTCAATATGTTGGTTTCTGGTAGGTAGAGACTATCCTTTTTATCTTTGTATTTGTATTCCCAGAGCTTGGCATAGGGTCTGGCACATAGAAGGGGCTTAATGAATGTTTTGTCATTCATTCATTCATACATTCTTTGACTTCACATGTGTAATTAATATCAAACTGTTTGTTTTCTCAAAGAGGAGGAAGGGAGAAAATTTGGAACTCAAAATTTTTTTAAATGAGTGAAAAAATTTTACATGTAATTAGGAAATGTTTATCAAAATGAATAATTTTTAAAATTTTTAAATAACTAGCATATATTCCCAAAGAGGAAACTCTCTCTACTGAAATAGGTTGATATCCACCCTGAAATCTAAACTGCAAAAAATTGCCCAAGAGCCCTGAGAGGCTAAGTGAGCTTGTCCAGGGTCATGGGGCCAGTATTTGTCAAGAGCAGGGTTTGAACCCAGGTCTTCTCAACTTGGAAGGCCCTGTCCACTCCCTCACACTGCATATTAGGCATATAAAAAGTTATTTAAATGAGATTGGGAATCAGTGGTGTTTGACTAAAGTTCCACACCCCTAATCATATTCAGGTAGAGAAACTGAGCCTCAGATAAGATAATTCCTCAGGCTCAAAGTTGGTCATAACTGAGCCAAGACTAAAAACCAAAGTTTGAAAATAACTGTTCCATAAATCTATTCCACCATACTATTTTCTTTTGCTTGGCCTTCTGCCTTTTCCTACCTATTATTTTTACAGGGGATACTTTCATCCCTAACTAAAAGCCTAGAAGTCAAGAGCTTCAAACTTACATGGTGCCTACCTTTATCAATTTGTGGCTGAATACAACACAATTGTCAAGGGCTAAGCCCAGGTATTTTTCCTGGTACTGGGAGGTAGTGAGGATTTAGGTTATTATAATTGCATCTGTCATGCAGAGGTTTACCATCAAGATCCATCCATTCACAAGAGTTCATCTGCTGTTGCCTTGGCCAATGGCCTGGCATCCTTTTTCACTTGCTCTCCCTTTGCAAGAGAACTTTCTTCTTGAGCCACATGGTCTACAGAAACTTGCCTTGGGGGAAAAGTTGTGACCAACAGTACTGTGTCTCTTTGGTCGAGGCCCTAGGCTCTAGGGTCTTACACACTCAGAAACTGTTATTATTAGCTTTAGTCTGCGAAGATACCTTCCCCTCCTAGAACTTGGGATTCTCCAAAAGCTTGGGTACCAGCTGTATCCGGTAATATAGGACAAAGGTAATGTCTAATACTACCTCAGAGATCATGATTCCAGAAGGGAAAAAAACAGAACCCAGAGAGAATAATTCCTGATCCCTTCAAGGGTCCTTAAACTCCATTGCACTGTGAGTTATTTGGGCTGATGAGCACTGATCCACAACTGCAACAAGGGAACCACTGAGAAGGGAACTGCTTCAAACTAAAGATTCCAATAATGATATAAAACCTGAGATCCTAAAAAGAGAGAGGTGAAGCTACGTGAAATTGTTACCACGTCCCTGCCCCAAAAATCACTTTGCATTTTTTAAAAAGGCCATCAAACTACTTTTCCCATTCTAAGCAACTTGCTTGGTCAAACAAAAGCACATTTCAGGATTCCTGCGGAGCACTGAATTTGGTCTGTAGAGCAATGGGTCTCAACATTTTCTGAGGATGAATTCCTCCTTTGACACTAAAAAAAAAAAAAAAAAGTAGTACTGGGGCAGCTAAGTGGCTTAATGGAGTCAGACTCAGGCTTAGAGACCAGAGGTCCTAAATTCAAATCTGGTCTCAGATATTTTCTAGCTATGTGACTCTGAGCAAGTCATTTAATCTCTATTGCCTAGCCTTTACCACTCTTCTATGTTGGAACTAATTCACAATACTGATTCTAAGATGGAAGGTAAGGGTTTATTTGGTTTTTTTTTTAATTAGTACATCACAAAGTGATTACATTTTCAGTGTCTGATGATTTAGAAAAATGCAGTGATAAAAAGCATCAGGAATTTAGTAATGCTTTTAAATTAATTTGTATTTTATTAATCAACCTCTATTTATTTAAAAATAATGATATATATTTGCCTGCTTTATGGTAGGTAAAAATATCACAACATGAAAATGTTTGTTAAACATATTAATTTTCTGTCCCTTTGCAATAATTCTTCCCCCTTTCTCCATTACTTCCTTTATTCATACTTCTACCTTCCCAATATAAAGTTCTTCAACCTAGGATCCATCACTTCAGAATAGGACTTGGGTTTTATATCTTGGTTTAAAACTTGATTCAGCCTTATACTATGTGATCCTGAGTAGGTCATTTAACTTCACTGGTCCTGCCTTAACTCATTTTAATAATTAGGGGATTAAATTAGATAACTTCAGATCTTGTGGACAACTCAGTTTTCTATATAACTGAAAGCTATATATTATATTTCTCTAGTTCTTCAAATGAGGGTTTTTTCAAGAGCTCTTTAAAGTCCAAGATATTTTCATAAAATACTAAGTTTTCATTTCTAATAGAGTAAATATTAATAATTTTACCCCAATAAACAAAGGCTCTTTGGTAAGGTTGAGGAGGAACCTCAAATTGTAAGAGTATAAAAAGGTCTTGAAACCAAAAAGTTTGAGAACCATCTCATTCTACTTTTGGACTTTTAGAACCAGTTGTAAACCTGATAAATCCTAGAATAATAAGGAAATCATTTTTTCTTCTTTTGTCTTTAAAAAAAAAACTTTCTCATTGAAATCTGAAAAATTCCTTAATGTTAAACCTCAAATACATAAGTAATTAATAGATATACACTTTAGAATGGAATGCAAGCCCATTCATTTGAAAGGTGACCCTGGAGAGAATGTCAGATCAAAATGGGAGGGATAAAAGAGGGGATAGAGAGGATAAATGACATCTACCCTGTCTTGGCCTTTTTTTGATTCCTCCAATTAGTGGAATTAAATTCAATAAGTACTTGCCGACAAATTGATTGATTTTTAAGTGCTTCAGAGCTATGCATTCTTGAAATGCAGCCTATCTTCAGAATTCTTGAAAAAAAGTTACAAGATAAAAGAGTAAAATCCAGTCCAGGAAACTTCCTGAGTCAGGAAGTTACCAAAGAGAATATCCATATAAGGAAAATTACCAGAGCTTAGGGTTCATGCTTTCAACATTCTTTTGTTTTGTCTGAGAGAAATATTTTAGATCATCAAAAGTAAAGAAGAAAGAAATACAAGAGAAATCAACACAGTTCTTCTCACATATTACCATAGGACAGGAACTATTATAAGCACATCTTCTATACAAAATATATATATTTCATGAAAGCATTGATATAAACTATATCAGACTATTTATGGAGGTGGAGGTTGGGGAGGGAGAGAGGGAGAGACTCTAAATCATAAAATGTCAAAAAAAACAATGATCAAGGGGCAGCTGGGTAGCCCAGTGGATTGAGAACCAGGCCTAGAGACTGGGAGGTCCTAGGTTCAAATCTGACCTCAGACACTTCCCAGCTGTGGAACCTGGGCAAGTCACTTGACCCCCATTGCTTACCCTTACCACTCTTCTGCCTTAAAACCAATACACAATATTGACTCCAAGATGGAAGGTAAGGGTTTAAAAAAAATTTTTTTAAACAATGATCAAAAATTGTTTCTATATATAACTGAAAAAAGTTTTTGAAATTGAAATAGTTTTTTTAAAGCTTATTTTATATGTAAGTATAGTTAACCAATAAAACAGAATATAAAGAATGTTTCATTTACAAATGAATCTAGGGAACAGCTGGGTGGCTCAGTGGATTGACAGCCAGGCCTAAAGACAGGAGGTCCTAGGTTCAAATCTGGCCTCAGACACTTCCTACCTGTGTGACCCTGGACAAGTCAGTTAACCCCATTGCCTAGCCGTTACCGCTCTTCTGTCTTGGAACAAATACACAGTATTAATTCTAAGATGGAAGGTAAGGTTTTTTTTTAATTAATTTTTTTAAAAAAGAGCATTTGTCCAAAACTTAAGCAAATAAGTATGTCAAAAATAATAATCAATACATCCCATCTTTAGAAATGTTTTATAAACATTAACATAGCAAAAATTTTAGACTTTATTAACCTTATGAGAGGCTGCTTATTATAATGGATAGCCAGTGAGACCCAAGGCCAAGAAGACATAAATTCAGATCTACTCCGTACTGCATACTGGCTTATTTACCCTGAGCAAGTCACTTAAGCTCTAAGCCCTCTAGGCAACTCCCTAGGAGTCTTAAGCTGTATAGACTTACATAGCAAAACGTAAATTTCCTTACCATAGAGTTCTGGATACCATTGAAATCCCAAATCTGATTCTCTTCATTGGCCTAATTTAACATATGGGGAAACTGAGGAAGAGAGATGTAACAACTTGCAAGAGTTCTGGACATGAGTTAGTTCAGACCTCACATTAGGAGTCAGGTCTCCTTGCCTAGCACGCCTTCCTATTCTTTGACGAGACCAGGTCTGTGTGGCAAGGCAAATGCTTCTGGTTTAAGTTTCTTATAAATTATGAATTCTAAAGCTAAACAAGGAGAGAAAAGGATCCAAGGTGACTTCAAGAAAGAAAGAAAGAAAGAAAGAAAGAAAGAAAGAAAGAAAGAAAGAAAGAAAGAAAGAAAGAAA
>NC_058130.1:362178882-362209607 GCF_016433145.1 Gracilinanus agilis | reverse complement strand
GGAAGGAAGGAAGGAAGGAAGGAAGGAAGGAAGGAAGGAAGGAAGGAAGGAAGGAAGGAAGGAAGGAAGTCCACTTTAGCTTGGAACTGGAAAAAATGCTCATTTCAAGCGGAGTTCAGAATTTCTCTGCTGAGGTTCTGTGTTCTTTTCACCAGGCCTCCTAAGGCTCCCACAAATGACTACCTCCCGCCCCCCTTTCCCAGGGAAATTACCTAATGAGGATGGATCATAATCTCCTGGTATCTTTTATTCTTTGTTTTTCAATAAGCACATAATTGTGGGCTCTCATCTGAACCTAGGGGAGTGAACAAATAAGCCTTCTAATAAATAGGGTTTCCCCTTTTACTTGCCATAGTTGATCAGGTGAAGAGAGGGGGATAGTGAATGCAAAGTGGTTTAATGTCTGGAGCTTTCCTCCGATTCTTAGACCTCAGAAGGATTTCATGATCATCATCAACAACAACAACAAAAATGATGACTCACATTTCTGTAAACAGGCTTTCCTTGCAATTGCCCCAAAAGCCCCATGAGAAGAAAGTGTAAACCACCCTTTTTCTCCTTTGACATGTGCGATCCAAATCTACAAAGCTCTCTTGGTCATCATATATTTATGAGGTAAGAACACATCTCCAGGGTTCTAGGTAAGAGTGAGGTCTAGACACCTCCCTAGGAAGTCAATTCATATTGACTGAGGGATTTGGACTTGCCCTCTGAGGCTCTGTATAAAACAAATGAACTATTTGGAATCAGAGATTCGAGCATCTGCCAGCACCATTTGGGAGCAAATGTTGAGTCAGAATCAGCCAGAGTGTTCCCGTATTCCTGCCAAGCCCTTGAGAAGGAATCACTTGGTGGAAGGGAACAGGGAGAGAGAACAACTGAAACTCAGCCTAGGCCCCCTCCCCATCCCCACATCCCCCTTGGTTGAAGGATTTGGACTTCATAGAAGAATATCTGAGACATAAGCAGCTAGCCACAGTGTGGTCATCAGAAGCCTAGGGAAGATTGGTTTAGATGAGGGAAGACAGCTTCATGACTCTACAAAGAGCTCAACAGAAAAGCTACTCTAGCCTATTTTTCCCCACAAGGGAGAAAATAAGGACTTCTGGCAACTAGAGACTCTGTGTTACCCACATTTGTCAAATGATCTCTCTAAGCGTAAGCCTGCTCTCCCCTGGATTCTGTAAGTACAAATGGGAGCCCACCATCACAAACTTTGGGGGAGAGAGGAATTTGTTCTAATTGTTCTTATTCTGCCATCTTAGTAAATATCCCTTCTAAAAGCTAATTAAGTCTAGCTAATTGATGTTAATTGATTCTCAAAGGGAAAAACAAAGTAGTTGGAAAGTAGTTGCTATTATGTTAAAAAAAAAAATTCAACTCCTCAGAGACCCCTCAAGTCTAATTCTCAGCCCTCCCGAGACTCCAGAGCAGTGATGGGGAACCTTTTAAAGACTGAGTGCCCAAACTGCATCCTCCTGCCACATGCGAGCCCCATGCCTTACCCCAGACAAGGGAGGAAGTGCTCCCATTGAGCTGCTGGGCAGAGGGTAGCTCATATGAGAAATGTCCTCAGGCATTGTAGAGAGTGGGAGGAGAGCAGCCTCCTCCAGAACATGTGCCATGGATTCACCAACATGGTTCTAGAGCCTTGCTTTCAAGGGATCCACTCAACAGAGTGAAGAGGATTTAAGAAAGTCGCTCTAGAGTCTGTAACAATGACATGATAATGACAAAGCTGGTGGTTGGAGAAGTCAAGGATGTATTCATGGTCATAGAACAGTTAATGATCAGCAATGGGAATTCAGTTCAACTAGCCTGATTCCAAATCTAGAATTAGATCAGAAACATTAAGCTGGAAGATATCTCAGAGACCATGTATAATCCAATTTCTTCAATTTTACAAATAGGTAAACCAATCCCAGGGAGGTTAAGTGATTTCACAAAAGACCCACAGTGGGTAAGTATCAGAGGTGAGATCTGAACCAAGGTCCCAAGGTTTAGGAGCCATTGCTCTTATTACTGTTTCAAGCTAGCTGCTAGCGTACTACAATGTGTATGTGGGAAATAAGGTCTTAGAGCATTATTGCTCTAAATAACATTGCAAAAGAAGCTTGCCTTACTAACATACAATTTAACAGTTGCTGTTATGGTGGTGTCTTCATCTTTTTACGCTTACATTTTACAAGAATATCTAAAAATGAATCATGCAAACAAGCAAGGGCACTTCAGGATGGCTTCTTATAGTAAATATTTTTTGTATGATTCACACAACTTAGAAAGTTTCAATAAAGTTAATGCCAAAAAAGATTATGCATTAACAACTTCTCTGTCACATAAGGTTGAGCAAAATTATCACTAATTTACTTTGCAAAGCCTTATGGCTTCATGCATTGCCATTATAATGCCTTCTGTTGAAACATCTGCAACATTTTGTGCAGTTTACAAAAAATTTTGGCTAAATGTGCCACAAAATTCCCTAATACTTGAAAACTTTGGCACTGATTTTATCCATGATATAGCAGGGTGCAAGCTACTTCAGAGAACTTTTTCAAAAGGATATGACTTTTTTATGGTTTATGTGGATTGTAGTAATTATTTTGAGGCCTTAAAAAATACCAATATTCAAGTTGAAAAGGCCAAAAGAGAAGAATGCCATGAACAAGACTTTCTGGAGATTGGTTGTGAAGTTTCAACATCTCTTGGGATGTCCACTGCAAGATTATGTTGCTCTCAGGAGCTAGAAAGAGATTCACCTCTGATATTGACCTCATGAATAAAAATAGAGACCCATTCCTGGTCTCCATTAGGAGGCCACAGCCCATATCAGTTGGAATTTATGTAATTTGATCACCGTCTCCCAGGGATAAAATAGACCTGAAAAAGTGCCTCAAGATAGTCACTGTTGCTGTTCATGAGGGCTGCATTGGAAGAGGAATAGAACTTGTTTCAGCCTATGAGAACAGATACTGTGCCTAGGAGTACCTGTTACCAGGTGAAAAAGGTGGGCACTGGTCTAACTATAGGCATAATATGTCTAAATATAATAACGTACCAACATTATCAGGAACTAAAGCCTGGTGAGTGAATCAGCTTTTAGTGCCTTGAAAGATGGTGGAAGTCAAGACCCCAAGCAGTGTATCCTGGTCAGTGGAGTATTTCAGGACCAAGAGTCCCTCCTGGCCCTGGCAACTCTTTTGACCAATGAGCTATCCAGTAGAATTTCAAGCCTGTGTCAATCATTTCTTTGTCAGGGACGACTCTATAAAGAAAGACCTCCAGGAATTGATGCAGAACTAGGAGAATATTGTACACAGAGACTGATACACTGTGGTAAAATCAAATATAATGGACTTCCGTACTAGCAGCAATGCAATGATCCAGGACAACTCTGAGGGACCTATGGGAAAGAATGCTATCCACATCCAGAGAAAGAACGGTGGGAGTAGAAACACAGAAGAAAAACAACTGCTTGATCACATGGGTCAATGGGGACATGATTGGGGATGTAGACTCTAAACCAGTGATTCCCAAAGTGGGCACCACCGCCCCCTGGTGGGTGCTGCAGTGATCCAGGGGAGCGGTGATGGGCACAGGTACATTTATCTTTCCTATTAATTGCTACTAAATTATTTTAAATTAATTTCCAGGGGGCTAAGTAATATTTTTTCTGGAAAGGGGGCAGCAGGCCAAAAAAGTTTGGGAACCACTGCTCTAAACAATCACCCTAGTGCAAATATCAATAATATGGAAATAGGTCTTGATCAATGACACATGTAAAACCTAGTAGAATTGTGCATTGGCTACAGGAGAGGAGTGAGAAGAGGGGAGGGAAAGAACATGAATCATGTAACTATGGAAAAATGTTCTTAATTAATCAATAAAAAATTTTTTTAATAAAATAAAAATAAAGACCTCAATTCCAAGTCTACCTGAAGCATGAGTATGCTACATCACTATAACAGTTCAGACCTTTTTTTTTTGGAGAAGAAAGCTCTAAAAATTATTACTTTCTCCAAGTTCAGAGTGTCTCCTGCCTGGTCCCTAGAGGATGCACCTTCCTGCTGTACTTGAAATAATCAAAACCAGTGGTCATAAAGTGCTTTATAGTTTGCAATGTCCTTTCACAGAAACTCTATATTCTCATCTCCCAGGAGGGAGGACTCTTATAGAAAGGCCTGAGAAGAGAAGCCATTTGCCCAAAGGGAGTCTCTGGACTTCCAATCTTGTTCTTTTTCTACTGTCAGATGCAGTGTTTCGGCTACCCTTCAAAGGGAAAGGGAGAGAGGACTTATTTCCTCTTCTTCAGCTATAAGACCGTTCTAAGGGGGGACCTGGGGGGAAGAAACTCCCCTATTTCTATTGAGGTTGTTCCCTATTTCTATTTGGTTGTCCAAGTTCACAATTTCAGTCATCTGAAGCTATTTGTTCGTTCTATCTCCCCATGGCCAATAAGTTGCAAAGCTTTCTTTGTTCATTCAACCTCCACATCTCTGGCATCTATGTCCTTCTCTCACCTTGCCCTAGCTCATTCCCTTATCACCTTTCATCTATAATTAATCAATTAATAAACATTTACTAAGCCCCTACTATGTGCTGGGCACTATTACATACTATATTATTGCAAGGGCATCCTATTTGATTTCCTTGATTCTAGTCATTCTTCTCTCCAATCCAAATGCCACATAGCTTTCAAAATAACTTTCCCAAAGCATAGTTCCAACCATATCATTTCCCTTCTCAAGAATCTTCAATAACTCCCTGTTGCCTCTAGGATAAAATACAAACCCTTCATCACAGCATTTAAAGCCCTGCATAAGCCAACTCCACATTACATTTCTAGTCTTTTTTCACATTTTTCCCCTTTATGTACTTAGCACTTAATGTCCTCCATGCCTAGAATATGCTCTCTCCATCCTCTTGCTTCTTAGAATTCTTGTTTTCCTCCAAGACTCAGCTCAGTTGCCACCTTCTACAGGGCAGCTTTCCCTGATCCTGCTTGTTGTTAGTCCTCTTTCTCCTCAAATTATTTCATACTTACAGATCTGTTTAAATGTTACATTCTGACTTCCAGGTTAAGATGGGGGCAGAGTAAAAAGCAGCTGCTTGACCTCTCCTAACCCAGGACTCCTCAAAAAGACATAAAAATAAATACAGACAAATGAAGGAACCCCACAACAGGGCACAGCATTGAAAGTACGTGGGATTGGGGCATTTCCATGCTATAAAGGGGTGAAACAGCTCTCACTAAAACAAGAGCTGAGCAACCCTCTCCCCCCACACACATCACCTACAGTGCCAAAGCCAGCACACAAGAGCTAGAGCAAGTTTGGGGCACCTATTAAGTCATTGGCAGCTCACCAGGGTCTGTTCCTGAGAGCAGCAAGACTTAAGACCCCAAGAGGCTAAAGAACACGCAGTCTTTGAACACAGACCTTAAGCGCAGGTGAGGGTGAAGGCGAGGATGCAGGGGCAGATCCTGAGCTCAGGCATGGACCTTGAGTGGGGAGCCAGTGCAGAGGGGTGCTTGAATGTGGAAGCAATGCCCTGAGACTGTTAAAGGAGCTTCAGGCAGAGGAACAAGCAAGGGGACCACCAAGAGGCTTGACCCTGAGAACAACTAGACCTGACTGAAACTTCAGGAGCCTAAAGAGCACACACAGATCCAGGGCATGAGCATAAAGCTGAGAGGGCACTGGGCTAACAATAGCAGGCCAGAATCAGGAACCCCAGAAGAGAAAGATCAAGAAGAAACCTTTAACACTCAACAACTTTTACACAGAAAAAATCCAGACAACAGAGCAAACAGCAGAGGAGAACAAACAAGTAACCATATCCAAACCTTCCCAAAACAATGAAAACAGGTCACAAGGTCTTCAAGAGTTAAAATCTGAAATTATGAGAAAGATGGAAGAGATCTGGCAGAAAAAATAACAGTTTAAAAGGCAGAATTTCACAATTGGAAAGTGAGGCAAGTAAATCAAAGACCAGAAATGACCAGATTGAAAAGGAAAACCAAAAGATTGTAGCCGAAAAACCAGTCTCTAAAGGCTAGAATTGGGCAATTTGAAAAAGATGCCCCCAAATCAAAAGAATTGATAAGCAAATTGGAGACCAAAATAAAAAAGCTGGAAAATAGGACAGACCAAATTGAAAAGGAAAATCAAAAGCTTATAGCAGAAAACCAGTCTCTAAAGACAAGAATTGTGCAAGTAGAAGCCAATGATCTATCAAGAAGGCAAGAACAAGTAAAACAAAGTCAAAAGACTGATAAAAAGAAGGAAACATGAAATATCTCAATGAGAAATTGACAGATCAAGAAAACAGGTCTAGAAGAGACAATCTGAGAATCATTGGTCTTCCTGAAAAAGCAGAAATTAATAGAAATTTAAACTCCATACTAAAATAAATTATTCAGAAAAATTGCCCTGAAGTTTGTAAAAGTGAAATTTGGGAGATGCCATCTAAAAGTATATATATTTTCTATGGACACGTGGAAATTATCAAACTACATTTCCCGTGGTCCAACGTGTTTCTGTTTCTGGTTCTTTGGGCGTGGGAACGCCTACGTCTCCACACAGAACAGTTTAAATCTCCTGGGTTAGGGGGGAGTGGGCTCTTGGCTAGCAGGCTCTGGGAGAGATGAGAGGTAACAAATTGGAGGCGGCAGTTTTGAATTCTTACAAGTGCATGGTCTAATGACTTTATCTATCAGCATGGCTTTAATTAAAATACTAATTTTTATATTTATAGCAGACTTTATCATTTTTTATCTTTATAAGTTCTACAAGAGGGCAATATAGACATTGAAAGGATCCATAGATCACCCTCTACACTAGACCCTAAAAAGACAACACCCAGGAATATAATAGCCAAATTCAAAAGCTTCCAAGTAAAAGAAAAAATTTTACAAGAAGCCAGAAAGAGAAAATTCATATATCAAGGAGCACCAATCAGGATCACACAGGATCTGGCAGCCTCCACACTAAAAGACCACAAGGCTTGGAATATGATATTCAGAAAGACAAGAGAACTTGGTCTACAACCAAGGATCACTTACCCATGAAAACTGACTATATACTTCCAGGGTAAATTTTGGGCATTCAACAAGATAGAAGATTTCCAAGTATTTGCACAGAAAAGACCAGGACTAAATGGAAAGTTCGATATCCAACCACAAAAATCAAGAGAAACATGGAAAAGTAAATAAGAAACAGAAGGGAAAGTAAGAAAACATATTTTTTTAAATTTGCCTCTTTAAAGGTTTCAATAAGATCTAATTATTTGTATTCCTACATGGAGAAATGTTATATATAATTCTCTGTAGTGAACTCTATTCACCATTATACTATTCACTATTATAGTAATTAGAAGAATTATTCATAGGGAGAGGTTGGAATACTAAATGGTATAAGATGATATGAGTGGGTGGGAAAGAGGGGGTGAATAGGAGAGGACACCAAGAGAATCTTGAAGGAATAAGAAAAATAGGATATTCTATTACACACAAAGAGGGCATGGGAAGGGGAAGGAATGAATACTATTATAAGAAGGAGAGGAAGAGAGCTTTAAGAGGTAATATTTAAACCTTACTCTCAGTGGAATTAACCCTGAGAGGGAAGAGTAGCTATATCCATTGGGATATAAAACTCTATCTAATACTACTGAGAAAGTCAGAAGGGAAAAACCAAGGGGAGCAGGGGAATGGGGAGGTCAAAAAGGGGCGGGAAGAAGAAGGGGGAGGGAATTCATTAGGCCTTAAAAAAAAGAGGGGAATAATAAGGGAGGGGGTAGAAAGGGAGGTAAATCAATGGAGGGGACAAGGGTTACTGGCTTAAAGCAAACCACTGGTTTAAAAGGAAATAGTGTAAGAAGAAGGGGTAGAACTAGGAGAGGATACCAAAATGTTGGGGAATACACAACTGATAATTATAACTCTGAATGTGAATGGGATGAACTCACTCATAAAATGGAAGCAAATAGCAGAGTGGATTAAAAACCCAAATCCTACCCTATGTTGTCTATAAGAAACACATATGAGGTGGGTGGACATACACAAGTTTAAGGTTAAGGGCTTGAGCAAAATCTTTTGGGCTTCAAATGAGGGGAAAAAAGGCAGGAATGGCAATCATGATTTCTGACAAAGCCAAAGTAAAAATAGATATGATTTAAAAAGACAAGAAAGGTAATTACATCCTGATAAAAGGCAGTATAGAAAATGAGGAAATAACAGTGCTCAATATATATGCACCAAATGCATAGCATCCAAATTCGTAAAGGAGAAACTGGCAGAGCTCAAGAAGGAAATAGATAGTAAAACTATATTAGTGGGAGATCTAAATATTTTTCTTTCAGAAGTAGATAAATCAAACCAAAAAATAAATAAATAATAGGTAAAAAAGGTGAATGAATTCTTAGAAAAATTAGATTTAATAGACATGTGGAGAAAAATAAATAGGGACAAAAAGGAATACACATTCTTTTCAGCTGCACATGGTACATTCACAAAGATTGACCACGTAATAGGGCATAGAAACATTGCAAACAAATGCAAAAGAGCAGAAATAATAAATGTAACCTTCTCAGATCATAATGCAATAAAAATAATAATTAGTAAGGGCACCTGGACAGGCAAATCAAAAACTAATTGAAATTAAATAATATGATTCTCCAAAATCAGCTAGTCAAAGAAGAAATCATAGAAGCAATCAACATTTTCATTGAAGAGAATGACAATGATGAGACATCCTACCAAATTCTGTGGGATGTAGCCAAGGCAGTACTCAGGGGGAAATTTATATCCTTGAGTGCATATATTAACAAATTAGGGAGGGCAGAGATTAATGAATTGGGCATACAACTTAAAAAATTAGAAAGCGAGCAAATTAAAAATCCCCAGATGAAAATGAAATTAGAAATACTAAACATCAAGGGAGAAATTAACAAAATCGAAAGTAAAAGAACTATTGAATTAATAAATAAGACTAGAAGCTGGTATTTTGAAAAAACAGATAAAATAGACAAAGTACTGGTCAATCTAATAAAAAAAAGGAAAGAAGAAAACCAAATTGAAAGTATCAAAGATGAAAAGGGAGACCTCACCTCTAATGAAGGGGAAATTAAAGCAATCATTAAAAACTATTTTGCCCAATTATACGACAATAAATTTAGCAATCTAAGAGATATGGATGAATATTTACAAAAATATAAATTGCCTAGATTAACAGCAGAAGAAATAGAATACCTAAATAATCCCATATCAGAAAAAGAAATTGAACAAGCCATCAAAGAACTCCCTAAGAAAAAATCTCCAGGGCCTGATGGATTCACAAGTGAATTCTATCAGACATTTAAAGAGCAACTAATCCTAATACTATACAAATTATTTGACATGATAAGCAAAGAAGGAGTCCTACCAAATTCCTTTTATGACACAAATATGGTACTGATTCCAAAGCCAGGTAGATCAAAAACAGAGAAAGAAAACTATAGACCAATCTCCCTACTGAATATAAATGCAAAAATCTTAAATAGGATACTAGCAAAGAGACTCGAGCAAGTGATCAAGAGGATTATCCACCATGATCAGGTGGGATTTATACCAGGAATGCAAGGATGGTTCAACATTAGGAAAACCATCCACATAATTGACCATATCAACAGACTAACAAACAAAAATCACATGATTATCTCAAAAGATGCTGAAAAAGCCTTTGACAAAATACAACATCCATTCCTATTGAAAACACTGGAAAGTATAGGAATAGAAGGAACTTTCCTAAAAATAATAAACAGTATATACCTAAAACCATCAACAAGGATCATCTGCTATGGAGATAAATTAGAAGCCTTCCCAATAAGATCAGGAGTGAAACAAGGATGCCCATTATCACCTCTATTATTTAACATAGTACTAGAAACACTAGCAGTAGCAATTAGAGAAGAAAAAGTAATTGAAGGTATCAACATAGGCAATGAAAAGACTAAGCTATCACTCTTTGCAGATGATATGATGGTATACTTAAAAAATCCTACAGAATCAACTAAGAAGCTTGAGGAAATAATCAAGAACTTTAGCAAAGTTGCAGGATACAAAATAAATGCACATAAATCATCAGCATTTCTATATATTTCCAACACATCATAGCAGCAAGATGTAGAAAGAGAAACACCATTTAAAATCACCCTAGACAATATAAAATACTTAGGAATCTATCTACCAAAACAAACACAGCAATTATATGAAAACAACTACAAAACACTTTCCAAACAATTAAAACTAGATCTAAACAATTGGAAAAATATTGATTGCTCATGGGTAGGACGAGCTAACATAATAAAAATGACCATTCAACCCAAATTCATTTACCTATTTAGCGCCATACCTACCAAACTACCAAAAAACTTTTTCACTGAATTAGAAAAAACTATAACAAAGTTCATTTGGAATAGCAAAAGATCTAGAATATCAAGGGAAATAATGAAAAAAATGTAAAGGAAGGGGACCTAGCAGTACCAGATATTAAACTGTACTATAAAGCAGCAGTCATCAAAACAGTATGGTACTGGCTAAGAGACAGAAAGGAGGATGAGTGGAATAGACTTGGGGTAAGTGACATCAGCAAGACAGTGTATGATAAACCCAAAGAGCCCAACTTTGGGGACAAAAATCCACTATTTGGCAAAAACTTCTGGGAAATTTGGAAAACAATATGGGAGAGATTAGGTTTAGATCAACATCTTACACCCTACACCAAGATAAATTCAGAATGGGTGAATGACTTGAATATAAAGAGGGAAACTATAAACAAGTTAAATGAACACAGTATAGTATACTTGTCAGATCTCTGGGAAAGGAAAGATTTTAAAAGTAAGCAAGAGTTAGAGAAAATTACAAAATGTAAAATAAATGATTTTGATTATATCAAACTAAAAAGCTTTTGTAGAAACAAAAACAATGTAGTCAAAATCAGAAGGGAAACAACAAATTGGGAAAAAATCTTTATAACAAAAAACTCTGACAGGGGTCTAATTATTCAAATATACAAGGAGTTAAATCAATTGTATAAAAAAATCAAGTAATTCCCCAACTGATAAATGGGCATGAATAGGCAATTTTCAGATAAAGAAATCATAACTATCAATAAGCACATGAGAAAGTGTTCTAAATCTCTAATAATTAGAGAAATACACATCAAAAGAACTCTGAGGTATCACCTCACACCTACCAGATTGGCTAAAATGATAGAAGTGGAGAATAATGAATGTTGGAGGGGATGTGGCCAAATTGGGACATTAATGCATTGCTGGTAGAGTTGTGAACTGATCCAACCATTCTGGATGGCAATTTGGAACTATGCTCAAAAGGCTATAAAAGAATGCCTGCCCTTTGATCCAGCTATACCATTGTTGGGTTTGTACCCCAAAGAGATCATAGATAAACAGACTTGTATGAAAATATTTATAGCTGTGCTTTTTGTGGTGGCAAAAAAAAATGGAAAATGAGGGTATGCCCTTCAATTGGGGAATGGCTGAACAAATTGTGGTATATGCTGGTGATGGAATACTATTCTCAAAGGAATAATAAACTGGAGGGATTCCATGTGAACTGGAAAGACCTCCAGGAATTGATGCAGAGTGAAAGGAGCAGAGCCAGAAGAACATTGTACCCAGAGACCAATACACTGTGGTAAAAAAGAATGTAATGAACTTCTGTACTAGCAATGCAATGACCCAGGACAATTCTGAGGGATTTATGGAAAAGAATGCTACCCACATTCAGAGGAAGAACTGCAGGAGAGGAAACACAGAAGGAAAGCAGTTGTTTGAACACATGGGTTGAGGCGGACAATGATGAGAGATGTAGACTCGAAACTACCACACCAATGCAACTATCAACAATTTGGAAATAG
Organism: Gracilinanus agilis; assembly: GCF_016433145.1. NCBI lineage: Eukaryota > Metazoa > Chordata > Mammalia > Didelphimorphia > Didelphidae > Gracilinanus > Gracilinanus agilis. The sequence goes on along the minus strand of NC_058130.1, from coordinate 362,197,695 downwards.
GTTTTGATCACTGACACATTTTAAAACGAGTAGAAATGTATATTGGCCATGGGAGGGTGGGAGGTCGGGGGATGAAAGGGAAAGTAAGAGCATAAATCATGTAACCATGTTAATTTTTCTAAAAACCAAATATTAATAAATGTTTAAAAAATATGTTACATTCCTCTAGTAAAATGTAAATGACTTGAAGGTGTGTAAATAGAATTAGCTCGAGCCCATTAATAGTCAAAATTCTATTCAACCTAGACGTGCTAATGATGTCACCCTAACCTCCCTTAGTGGGGAGGGGAGACGAGTTACCCACACGTGACAATAAGTAACAAATCAAGAATAAGGGACTGCCCTTTGGGCAGTCCAAATCAATGTAGAAACTGCCATTTGTTCATTTGAATTAGAGGTGGACCACAGGAAGTGATGAAAGACACTATCTCTTTAAGTAAGTGAGTGAACTTCCTGTGGGGGCAGTTGCCGTCTCGAACTGGAAGAAGAAGCATCTCCTGAGACCACAGACAGATTACACTCTATATTGTCACGTGGGTAAGTTAGGCTGACTTCCTTGGCCTAGCTGGGCCAATTCTAAACTCTGCCTATCTGGCTATTGGGCCTTGTGGCTTACAGCTTCATTTATTAAGCTTTATAACCTTCTTCTCTCTCTGTCCAGGCCTTTGGCCTGGACTAGCCTCTCCCTTTTTCTCTTTATTCCTACTTTTTACCTACCAGACTGTAAATAAACTCTTCAACCAGATGCTGACTTGGGTCTGATTTAATTACGGAATCAACCTAAATTGTTGATTCCTGGCGGCCACATATTTTAATATATATCTATAAATACCCAAATTTTCCTTCTTATATTTTTGATTCCGTAATTAAATCAGATCCAAATTAATATGCAAAACTATTAATATTATATTTATGGATAGTTTATTAACAATAAACTAACAAAAGAAACTAACTAAAAGGTACTATACAGCTCTCTCCTAGGAATCAAAGAGAAGGAGGGAGGAGTTACAGCCAACTATAAAGCAATAATGTGACCTCGCAAACGTGGAGATACAGGAAAAATTAAAGGGAATTTTTGGAAAACTAAGGGACTTATGAGGGATGAAGTCCAGGTTTCAAAATTTCCATTTATACAGGAAGCAAGGTGCAGTAGGAAAAGGACACTGAATGTGAAGAAATGAACTTGGAGTCACAGAACCCATGTTCAAATTTTGGCTCAGCCTCTTATTGCCAATGTGACCTTGAGCAAGTTACTTAATCTATGTGGGCCTTGGTGTCCTCATCTGTAAAATGGACAGGTTGGGCTAGATGGGTTTTAAAATCCCTTCCAGCTCAAAAGTTTGTAAACTTCATTGCACTGAACATAGTGAATGTGTATTTGGTTGAATCTAATATTGGACACTTTCACCACAGATTCTTAGGGATCATCTCTAATCCAAGTCTTCATTTTACAAGTGACAAAAGAAACAAACTCAGGCAGGTCAAGTAATAAAAATGCACTTAAAATTAAATATGCATTTTTTCATATTTTTTTTTAGTTTACATCATCATTTGACATTGTTCAGTTAGACCCTGATTAGTGTGAATAAAGAGTGAACCCCCTGAAGTGGTCACAGGTATTTGAACTTTTCAAAGTCTTAATTGTATAAGATATGACCATTGATTCCAGCCCAATGGAAATATGCAATGTGAATGCAAATAATGTGACCACTTCAAGGGATTCATTATTCACACTATTCAGGACCTAGTTGAAAAGTTTCTTAAAGAATACATATATGTTTATATATGTATATATATATATAGAAACATGAACATACACTTATACATACATAATGTCTATCAACTATATAAATAGATCCTAATGTTATTTAAGAGAATAATTTAATCTTCAATTTCCTTATGATGGTTTGGTTTTGTTAAATTGTATTTTGTTACTGGTCAGTTAGCTGTTGCCTTAGGTTATTTTTTTAATGGAAGGAAGATTTTTGTAGACTTAGAAGACAGACATCCAGCTTCCAAAGCCCCTCTTACCCCTTTTCTTTTTTAGCTATAAAGCTGCAGGTGGCAGGAGGGTACTTTCAACTTTACACCAGCCAATAGCTGGAAAGGCAGGGTGACTACTGTGATGTACTCTTCATGTTAAAATTGCTATTACATTACCACGAAGCTATTTGGCAAAAATAATGTCCCCAGAAAGTTCTCTTCATTCCAGGGACTAGAGAGCAGCTGCAAGTAAGAAAAATGCAGCAGGCAGTAGATATAGAAGGGAAGATTATGATACTTCTTGGCTTGCCTTTCATTGGAGTTCAATTATATCTCCTTAACCACCCCAAGTCCCATTCCCTACCCAAGTTCCAACTGAATTCCTTTCAGCTAAAACAGGGGGGCAGCTGGATGGCTCAGTGGATTGAGAGCCAGGTCTCAAGATGGGAGATCCTAGGTTCAAATTTGACCTCAGACACTTCCCAGCTGTGTGACCCTGGGCAAGTCACTTAACCCCCATTGCCTAGCCCTTACCACTCTTCTGCTTTGGAACCAATACACAGTATTGATTCTAAGATGGAAAGTAAGGGGTTTGAAAGAAAGAAAGAAAGAAAGAAAGAAAGAAAGAAAGAAAGAAAGCAATATGAGTTGATAAACAAAGTCAAGGCAATAAACAAATAGCATTTTATTCGACTTGTTCAGTAAAAGGCACTCTTGAACTACCGTGTAACTTTGATTTATTGTTATTCACTCATTTAAGTTGTGTCAACTCTTCATGACCCCATTTGGAGGTTTTTTTGGCAAAGATACTAGAGTGATTTGCTATTTCTTTCTCCAGCTTATTTTATAGTTGAGGAAACAGAAGTAAACATGGTTAAGTGACTTACCCAAAGGTCACACAGCTAGTAAGTATCTGAGGCTGGATTTGACCTCAAGAAGGTGAGTCTTCCTGACTCCAGGCCCAGCACTCTATCCTCTGTTTTCCTATGTTAGAAGGAGAAAGAAGAGGCAGTTTGGTGTAGTAGATAGGGAACTGGTCTAAGAGCCACCAAAGCATGTTTTTAGGTCTCATCTCTCACACGGTAGTTGTGTTAACCCAGACAAGTCACCTGATGCCATTGTTCACTATTCAGAGCATCTCCCTAAAGTCTCCAAAATGCAAGATAAAAATTATAAACATAATACTTGCATCAGATATGTGTTGGAGCTAGTTTGTTAAGTTTTCCATGTGAACGTTTACACCCCCAAAATCAGCAAATGCTACAAATAAGGGCTTGATTTACTGTTTTGTTGATTGGCTAGCCTTGACAAAGTGAGAGAGAAAATGCTAATAATATAGATTAGACATAAAAGTGTGTCTTACATATCTTTGTTCCCCCAAAGAGCCAGCTGCGAAAACATTTATCAGCACATCCTTTGCATCACTTCATATAAATCTTTCCAGGTTTCTTTGTGATCATTGTGTTCATTATTTCTTATGGTACAATAGTATTCCATTACAATCATATATCATAACTTGTTCAAGGCCTAAATACCCTTTCCAGAAGTCTCTCTATCAACTGTAGAAATGTGATCCAGAGACATGGGGGAAAATTTAGAGCAGAAAATAGGGCTTCACTAAGCTCCATCATGAATCTTCACATACCTTCTAGATAGCAGAAATAAGAGACAAGAAGAGATTATAGTCTTTTCTCAAAAAGTTGTAGGGACTTGTTCGTCCCTAGTTATAAAACAAAGAACCAAGAATAGAGGTCTTCTGAGGTTCCTTCCAGCTCTCCTAAGACCCTCTTAGACTCCAAATATTCTTGAATTTGGATTCAGAAATTAAGTTCAGTCTTGATGATCTTTGGGACATAGCTAAAGTCACTTCAATTCTCCTTCACTTTTTTGGATCTTGGTTTTCTAATCTGTTAAATGAAGATATTGAATTAAATTATTTCTAATTTTCTTCCAGTTCTGAATTCTTTAATCTTGTGACCTTGTCGTTTGTCTATTTTCAAAGAGCACCAATGGCATCATGGGGTGATGTCTTGACTTGTGCAGAATTGAAGTGAGTCAGAGTTGTACAAAGTCATCAGCTTCAATCTCTCTTTCAGAGGCATCCAAGACCAGTGGCAAGACAAAAGTCAGAACAATTAGAGATGGTCTATAATACGGTGGATGACCTTGCTGCCTTCCTATGATATAAAACAGAATGGCTAACTTTCAGTCATGTAGGTCATATTTCCCAATCAAACCCCTTTAGATAAGACAAACCATTCCTGGGAGTGACCATCAAAGACAACCTAGTTTCCTTCAGCTTATCCTTAATTTAAATATCATAAGGTGGAATTCATATGATTGTAAAACAAGAATGCTGGAATTTTATGCTTCACATTGTACATAAAGGATGTGGTTTTTGAATGGTCTAATAACAGAACCAAAAAAGCAGATTAGATTACAACAATCTAGAATTGTTTTAATCTAGAATTGGGGGGAAAATCTAGTTGGGGGAAAAAGATGATTTGCATAGTTTAAGTTTCTGAACTGGTTTTGAGCCCATATCCAATTATGAAACAGTGACTGTCCAGGCAGTTCATTAAATAGTAAAAGAAGGTTCCAACCTGACATTTAATTTTCATTCACACTTTCCCATACTCTGCAGCAAGTCTAGAATGCTAGACATCAGTGGAATTTAGACCTCCGACCTCCTGAATATGCAAGATGAGCCCTATCTGAAAGAGCTGTACTCTTTAACTTCAGGACTGCTTTTGTTGTGTTTGGTATGGTGCAACTACTAAAATAAGATTGTTCAGATGCCTTCCTCAGCCATTGCTACAGAGATCACCCCACAAACAGCTCAAGCTGAAGAATGAACATGGAGTGACAAAAATTAGGTTAAGCCTATGCATCTGGTTATGGCTTTACATCAATTTAAGTCCATCTAGATTGTAGTCTTTTATACCTTCAAAATGTTACTTTTTCATTTTTAAATGCAAACTTCTTGAGGGTCTCTCTTTTTTAAAAACCTTACCTTCTATCATAGAATCCATACTAAGTATCAGTTCCAAGGCAGAAGAGCAAAGAAGGGCCAAGCAATTGGGATTAAGTGACTTGTCCCAGGTCACACAGCTAGGTTAATGTCTGAAGTCAAATTTGAACCCAAGACCTAGCCATCTCCAACTCTGGCTTCTGTCCACTGAGCCACCTAGTTGCCCCATGCTCTGTAATGTTTAAAACAATGACTAATGTTCATTGAATACCTACTATGCACAAGGCATTGTGCTAGATGTAACAAAGGACAGGGATTGACCAATGAGAACCCACTCTTTATAAGCAAGTCCAGCATGTTCTTCTTCATGTAATCTCAACTGGGATGTGGGCATATGCAAGTAGAGTTTCCATTCTAATTATCAGGTTTTTAAAAAAAAAGAGTATATATTTTAAACATTTATTAATATTCATTTTTAACATGGTTACATGATTCATGCTCCTACTTTCCCCTTCACCCCCCGACCTCCCCCCACCCATGGCCGATGCACATTTCCACTGGTTTTAACGTGTCATTGATCCAAACCTATTTCCAATTGTTGATAGTTGCATTGGTGTGGTAGTTTCGAGTCTACATCCCCAATGATGTCCGCTTCAACCCATGTGTTCAAGCAGTTGTTTTTCTTATATGTTTCCTCTCCTGCAGTCCTTCCTCTGAATGTAGGTAGCGTTCTTTACCATAAATCCCTCAGAACTGTCCTGTGTCATTGCATTGCTGCTGGTACAAAAGTTCATTACATTCGATTTTACCATAGTATATCAGTCTCTGTGTACAGTGTTCTTCTGGCTCTGCTCCTTTCGCTCTGCATCAATTCCTGGAGGTCTTTCCAGTTCACATGGAATTCCTCCAGTTTATTATTACTTTTAGCACAATAGTATTCCATCACCAGCATATACCACAATTTGTTCAGCCATTCCCCAATTGAAGGACATACCCTCCTAAAAAAAGGAGTATATTGATCACCAGCTGAACCAAGAATTGGGCATGTACTATCCAGCCAGGGAGTTTTCTCCTAAGTCCCTCAGGATTGTCCTATATTGTTGCATTGTTATTAGTAGCAAAGTTGATTACTTTTGATCATTACATAGCACTTCACTTTCTGCTTACAATATTCTCCTGGTTCTGCTCATTTTGCTCTGCATCGGTTCATGGAAGTCTTTTCTGTTCATATAGAAATCCTCCAGTTCATCATTCCTTACAGCATAATAATATTCCATCACCATCATATCACTTGTTAAGCTATTCCCCAATCGAGGGACGCCTCCCATTTTCCAATTTTTTGCCATCACAAAGAACACAGCTATGAATATTTTTGTACAAACATGTTTCATTATTATCTCTTTGACATACAAACCCAGAAGTGGTATTGGTAGATCAAACGGCAGGTAGTCTTTTACAGCCCTTTGGGCATAGTTCCAAATTGCCTTCCAGAATGGATCAATTCACAACTTCACCAGCGATGCATTAGCATCCCAATTTTGCCATATCCCCTCCAACATTTATTGTTTTCCCTTATTATATAAGCTGATAATCTTGACGGGAAATAAATTGGTCAGTTTACATGAGCCACAGTATTAGACTCTACCTTCAAACACCTAAAGGCTAGCCCTAGAACCCTGAGGGAAGGAGTAGTAGCTGAGCTACAAGGACTCACCTAACTTGCAAAAGTGAGTGAAGATTAGAAGCCCCTGTTTGGTGCATGAGTTTATGGTGTGAGAGGCAGGGCAGATGTTGAAATGTTTGGAGTGTGCTTTGTGCATGGCTTGGTGAAATAAAATGAATTAATAATGATAGAAAAGGACCCTATAGAAGAATTATGGTCTGATTTTATTTTAGACCAGAGTTATATTTTTGTTTGACTTAATGTTAAGTAAAGAGAAATCAACTTTATTTTGGTGTCAGGATAACCATAAAGAAATCCTTCATCAAATATTTTAGTTATTATATTATTGAACCTAAATGTATAAAAGTGCTGGTAAAGCTGAATAGCACTTACTGGGCACCAATCTTGTCAAGATGCATGGTAGAGTCAAAGGAGAACACATGGGCTTTTTCATCAAAAGTTCACTGTTCAGATTCCAGCTTTTACTTTTATGACCTACAAGACCTTGGACAAATTACTGTCTAGGTCTGTTTCCTCCTACTAAGGACTAAGGATGGATGACCTCTAAGTTCTCAAGCTATGATTCCGAGATAAGTATTTTAAAAGCATTTCCAATGTGCCAAGATACTCTGGGGCATAAAAGTACAAGACACTGACCATGATCCCTGGAATTTTCAGTCTAATTAAAGGCATCAGAAAATTAGTGACCAAAACAGTAATGCATACCCAAATATCTCCATATTATATAGTAATAAAACAGTGTGGCAGAGACAATTACAGAATATAAAGGGATATAAAAAAGATGTTAAATATGTGATATCCAAAAAGAAATGCCAAAGGATTTAGAAAAGAGATTAAGGGCTGAAGTCATCAACAAAGATTTCAAGGAAGACATAAATCTTGAACTAGAGTGGGCAGAATGTGAATAGGCAATATGGAGAAAGATATCCCCTGTGGGGAAGGGTATGAGCAAGGCATTTTCCTGGATGTTAGACCTGGGGGTTATTTGTAAGTACAGTTACTGATAGTGATTGACATTTTTTGCCTTTGTGCTAGGTTTGAGGCAGCCAGAAAGTGGAAAGAGTGGCACAATGTAAAGAGTGCCAGGCCTGGAGTCAGGAAGACCTGAGTTCAAATACAGCCTCAGATACTTACTAGCTGTATGACCCTGGGCAAGTCACTATACCTAGTTTGCTTTCATTTCTTCGACTGTAAAATGGACTACTGGAGAAGGAAACAACAAACCATTCCAATTTATTTACCAAGAGACCCCAAATGGGATCATCAAGAGTCAGACACAACAACAGCACAAGATTACGGATTCTTAGCCTTTCTGTGTATGTCAAGGGAGCCCTTCGATAATCTGTTTAAATCTATGGACCTCTTTTCAGAATGTTTTTGAGCACATAAAACAGAATATATAAGATCACAAAGGAAACCAATTACAATATAATGAAATAAAGGTATAATTTTCTGCCCATCCAAGTTCATAGAGCACACCCGCCCCCAAAATAACCCATAGACAGAAGGCTGCCATATACTTAAGTGTCCCCTCCCCTTTTCTGATTTCTGTTCTGATCAACTTGAGATATGTACCATTTATTAGACTGTATACCTGTAGGAAACTTGGGGGGGAAAAGTCAAGAATTACTTGTATAGGCAATCATAAGAAAACTATTGATTCAGTTGATCCAAAGAACATGGTTTTCTTTTTATCAAAGCAGGGAAAAGAAAAGTAAAACAACATGATAATTTAATTTTATAAGAGAAAGCAAATCTTGATTTATAAATGACAGAGAGGGGAAACAAAGGTGTCAGAGAAAGAAAACAATGTGTTTGTCTAATATAATCTAATTCTTCATTATCCTTCTGGCTCAAACATGACAGGAACTAATTATATATCAGATGTAAAAATGAAACTGGACTAATCCTCCTTCTTTGAATGTTGACAATTAAATCTCAAGGGCAAAAGTTTAATAAGAAGTGATTATTCCATAATAAGAAATTCCATTTCACTGATGGAGTTTTCCAAAGTGAGGAATTAAAGAATAATAAGTTTTGGGTCTGCTATTAATGATGTCTACCAAATAGTTTTTTATTTTGTTTGCTAAGGAAAACAGAGCTTCCATGACTTGCACAGAGTCACATAGTAAGTGACTCAGGAAAAACTGCAACTCAAGTCCTTCTGATTCCAGGTTTCACTTGATATTATTCACTGTACCATGAACTGCTTCAGAACACGTTAATTCAGCTGAACAATTAATCATTATGAATATAGTAGAGTTCCGTTGTGCTATAAGAAAAGATGAGGGGGATAATTTCAGAGAAAGCTGGGAAACCTTTATGACTGGATGCAGAATAAAGTGAACAAAACCAGGAGAACAGTTTGTATATTATTGTATAGATTTTATTGTAAAGATTTTAGAACTCTGAACATTGCAATATTCTGTATAACTCATGATGAAGCATTCTACCTACTTTTTGAAAAACGGGTCATGAAGTCATAGTATAGTCAGACATCTTTTGGACATGACTAATGGAGAAATTTGTTTTACTTGGCTACATATGTATTTGTAATGGAGGTTTTGTCTTTTTTATCAGAGGAGAGGAAGAGAAAGAAATGGTAAATTTCCATTTATTAAAAAAGTTTTAACTAAAAAAAATTCTGTTTAGTTGTTTGGAGGTATCACCTATCTCCACCGTATCTCAGTCTATTGATGTCCGAAGGTGGGGTAGCACTGACACCATGGTGATGACAGAGATTATCTTCAAGGATATAGAACAGGGACTCATGCAATACTTTTTTTAGGCATTAAAATTTTCTGAGAAATATTCCTTTTGGGTTGGAATTTTCTTTATTGGAATTAGTTCAATATTTATTTTGAGGAGGGGTAAAATATGATTAGCATTCCTCTAGCTGTTTTTGAGTTGGAAATATTGTGGAGGTTTAAAAAAATATTTTTTTCAATGACACATATAAAACCCAGTGGAGTTGCTTGTTGGCTCTGGAAGGGAGGAGGGAAGAGGGGAGGGAAAGAATATGAATCATGTAACCACGAAAAAATATTCAAAATTAAGTAATTAAATAAATGATTTTCATTTTTTAAAGTGCGTTTTTTGTAATTCTAAAAAGTGCTGGTCCTTTTGATTTCATTTATTCATTCAACTTGTGCTAGGTGGCAGGTAGGGCAGCTAGGGAGCATAGTGAATATTGCACCAAGCCTGAGGTCAGGAAGACTTCTCTTCATGAGTTCAAATCTGCCCTCTGACACTTAGCACTGTGGTCCTGGGCAAGTCACTTCACCCTATTTGCTTCCTTCTAATCTATAAAATGAGCTGGAAAAAGAAACTGAAAACCACTCCAGTATCTTTGTCAAGAAAACACCAAATGGGGTCACAAAGAGTTGGACACAACTGAACAATAACAACACAGTGGCAGGTATTGTGTTAAGCACAAAGGCAAAAATGAAAAAGTCTTTGATATCAAGGAGTTTACACTCCTTTGGAAAGAAAGGGGGAACATGTACACACACACACACACACACACACACACACACACACAAAATAGAAAATACATGCAAAGTAATTTCCAGGCAAAATCAAGACATAATGGGAAGGGGGAAGGGGGTGTCAAGATAGGCTTCCAGATGGAGCTAGCCCTCAAGCTAAGTTCTTTGTTTCTCACATCCTTGTAGTTATCTGAAAAAGAAGTTGGAATTTAAAAATTTTTAATTTAGCATGAACTGAACCTGGATGTGTGATGTTCTTTGTAAAACTGGGAAAAGGGGGCGGGGGGAGAGAAAGAAAGAGCTGAAACTGGAAAGTATATCAAATCTGAATACATTACATACCCTTTAGGAAAGTGGATATTGGTTGTATACTTTCAGTTTTAGTGAAAATACATCAATATCTGCTTATGGGCTCCTAGTAATTGTTTGCTTCATTTGAATTGATTAGTTGGTTTAAGCTATTAATTGAATAAGCCTATTAATATGGCCAAGGAGGGGGGGAATAATAATGCTTATAGCACCTACCTGTGCTGGGTTGCTGTAAATAAGGTATTATGCTAACTCTAAACTTTCAGATTGTTGTGTAGTCTTTTTCAATCTCTCTGATTCTTTATGTCTCCATTGTGGTTTTCTTGGCCAATTCCTTCTACAACCTGGAACTGGAATGGTTTGCCATTCCCTTCTACAACCATTTTATAGATTAAAAAACTGGAGTAGTTTGCCATTTCCTTCTACAACCATTTTACAGATTAAGAAACTGAGGCAAACAGGATGAAGTGACTTGCTCAGGGTCACATAGCTAGGAAATGTCTGAAAACAAATAGATTGGAAATAAATAGATATAAATAGAGATAGATAAATAGGGATAAGGATCTTAAGGTTGAGCTTCAGCTCATTCTGCTCATTTCATAAGTGATGTGATTGAAGTTCTATAAAAAGTGACTTGCCAGGTGACCCAGGTGCCAGGATTCGAGCCAAAGTTCTCTGACTACAGGGAAACACTGTGACTGGAGTCAGAAAGACTCCTCTTTCCAAGTTCAAATTTGGCCTCTGACACATACTAGCTGGGTGACTCTGGGCACACCACTTAATCCCATTTGCCTCAGTTTCCTCATCTATCAACTGAGTTGGAGAAGGAAATGGCAAATCACTCTAGTTACTCTGCCAAGAAAACCCCAAATGGGGTCATGAAGAGTCAGACATGACTGAAACAATTGAACAACAACCACCTCTGACTACAAGTTCCATGCTTTTTCCAATGTACTTTACAGACTAGTGTAATTCCAGTTTTCACTAATTAAAAAATTAGCTATGAATCCCTAAATGTTTCCCACAAGATAAGTTAGTCCAAAAAAGAAGGAAGAGGGCTTAAAGGAAGGAGAAAGGGGAAGTTGTGACTCTGAACAGATGCTCTATCACTGGCATGACTGACAGCTCTATTAGGTGACAGAACAAACTGGTCATAGGGAGATGGCTACGGTGCCCTTCTCTTCAGCCAGACCATCTGATGATTAGTGACTATCATGAATAGAAAAACTGAGCTGCACATATATCTGAAATATAAGTGAGAGGCATTGGGCCCATAAATGGCAGGACTGAGGCCAGAGAAAAGAAAGCTAAGTCTTCTGTCTCATGCAAAGTCTAAGAAATGTCTTGAGTAAAACACCTCCCTTGCTTTTCAATACACTTTTTGTTTAAGAGGAAAAAGTAAGGGAAGAAGAATATTATCTGTAAAAAAAAAAAAGGAGGGTGACAATTTTACACTAGTCACAATTGCCTTATACACAAACTTGGGCCTTTTTAGCTTATATTATCAATGCTTTTTTTTTTATTCTTCACTTTTTCCAGTATGTGTTTCATTCCCATAAGTTCTTAAAGGTTGAAAATAAGGAAACAAATCTGAAACATAAAAGTGCATTCTCTTCTTGATTTTCCACACTCTACTAATATCCTAGGTGAAGGAAAAATATTCATTTTAAGTATTTACTATGTGTCAAACACTGTGTTAAGTACTTGGGATACAAATTGAAAAACGAGCTATATCCTGACTATATTTTCTCCTCTAATTGGGGAAAATATGCATTTAGCAGAGTTATGTAGAAAGAGGATAGAAAAGCTCTAAGTTCCTAAGGATGCAGTTATGGGTCCAATTGCAAGGTCTCAGATTCCTTGAGCTGCATTGGGGTATCTACTCCACAGGAATGGCCCACCACCACTGGAAAGGAGGCAGTGGACTAAGGATAGAGTGGAGAGAAGATTCTGAGTTTCCTCTAGAAATGGTGGGAATGAGGAGATTGTGAATATTGTAATGAACTAACAAATCTAAAAGTATCTGAGATCTCATTTGATTCAGGTAAGATGAAAAAAAACTATTACTGTAATCATGGGAAACTCTGAGTTCCATTGCCAATGTTCTGGACATTGAACATTTACCACTTGATCCAACCAGTTTCCTCATATACAGTGGTACCTTGATACAAGAGCACCTTAAGTCACAAGCAATTTGAGACATGAGCAGTCAAGAACAGGATTTTTTTTGCTTTAAGTCATCAGTGGATATTTGAATCACGAGCTTCTGCCCATGGGAGGAGCCTGAGGTAAATAAGGTAATTAGTACAAACCAGATTAAGGAAATGTTGAGGATTTGAGGAAAAATTAAACAGTTTTTTGAAAAGACACACCCAGAAAATGTTGCAATCAGTAGTGCTTTGGAGCTGTGTAACACTTGTTTCACAGATTATTGAAATGTTCCAAAAGGGAGGAAGAAACAAACTTCCATTGAAAGGTTTTTGTTGAAACAGCCTCTAAATGAAATCAAGGAAAGTGTGACAAAGCCAAAATTCAATGAAGAAAATGATGATAATTAAATAAAGTTTAAAAGTAGCCATTAAGTTTAGCAATAAAGTTATATATCATAAGGTGTAAGGTCAATTTGGCATTTAAATGTAGCATTACCTGTGTAGAGAGTAAGTTATGTTAAATGATAGCTAATGAAATGAAAACCTTCTCTGCCAGCATCTTCACCTGACCTTGAAGGTAAATAACATTTCATAAGCAAGTTTATTTCTTTACATTCTTTCTTATTATCTATAAATATATTTATTTGTTATTTATAAAGTACATTTTCATGTACTTTAAAAGCATATAAAACAAAAAATTCATGTGGTTTTTTTGGGGGGACTGGAATGGATTAATTGCATTTCCATTCATTTAAATGGAGAAATTTGGAATTGACACATGAGCAAATTGAGTTACGAGGTTGGCCATCATGTATCAAGTACCACTGTATAATAATGAGATGTACAAAAGTACTCACCTGTGTTGAAGTAGCCAAAAAGCATCGTAGATAGAGCTACCAGGGCTAAAATTAGGAAAATCTGAGTTCAAATCTGGCCTCAGACACTGCTAGTATGACCCTAGGCAAGTTACTTAACCCTGTTTGCCTCGATTTCCTTTTATGTAAAATGAGCCGAACAAGGAAATGACAAACCCCTCTAGTATCTTTGCCAAGAAAACCTCAAATGCAGTTATGAAGTCTTGGACAAAGCTGAAAAAGATGAACAATAGCACTCTCCCATGTCACATTAATATATTAAGGAATAAAGAACCTAAAGAGCTATAAATCACTTTACAATGTTATATGCCAAAATTCTTTGTATACTAACTACTTTATTCACAATTCTATGTAACACAATAGCCTTGGTGTACTTCTGCATCATTTTGAGCATTTCTACATTGACTGGAAAAACTAAAGTCATCTTCTAATTAGCTTTAGGCCAAGAATACTTGTATTGAATATTTCTTCTTATCAGCCTATGCCATTTTTAATAGTAACAAATGTATTTATCTGCTTTGCAGCACAGAAAGTAAAAAGGGGTGAATAATTCAGTCTAAGGCTCTCTACATTCCCATATTTTGTTAACTTGACTCAGAACACTCTGCCCACTGACTTATCAAATTTGGCAATTGCTTTTTGTACTATTGCCATTAAATATGTTTGATGGCAGTGGAGGTTTGCAGCAGTGTCTTGTTTTTTGTATTAGTTTTCAAAATTATACTTTCACAGTATTTCTTTAATTCCATAGAAATTACTTCTCTGTTGTATTTAGTCAGAAACTGAAGACAGTGACATTTCTTTCTTACAACAAACAGCAGATCTGAATTTAAGTAGCTCCAAAAGTTGCAATTAACCTTCTTTTTTATAAACATAGTGGACTCTTTCTTTGTTCTTTGTTATTTTAACATAAGCAAAACTGTTAATCTGATGTCCTGAAAATTATGCTGGGGGTTTTTTTGGCATCCTCCGAGTATGAAAACTAGGTGTTCGGGGGTATAACAAGAACATAATACACAAAGACACACACAAATTAGTAATTTTCTTGCAGATGTGCACATTAAAGATTGGAATATAAATTCTGCTGGTTTAACCTAGCTTTTGTTCTTACCCCTAACATTATCTACAAGCCAATTAGGGAAGCTCTTAAACTGAGTTGGAGAAATGGGTCTAGTGACTCAAACAGGTCTTGTGAGGTGAGTGTGGGGAAAGGGAAACAGAGTCTTCAAAGTGCATTTGGGGGCCTCAGGTTTACTTGGGGGCATAATGATATTTAAAAGTAATTTTTTGCAATTTCAAGCCAAATTGTTTTTCAGTTCCAAGTATAATTCAAAGAATAGATTATTTTAGCTTAGGGATTCTTCTGGCTTTTGTGGATCACTGGATGGACATAGTTGCTCCTGGCACTCAAAGAGCTTTAGTGTCAGGGAGAGGCTTTCTAGCCAGAGTACTTCAGGAAACTGAAGCAGAAAACAGCAAAGAGCCCCAAATAACTAAAGCCCAACTAGAGGCAGGCAACTTGGTAATCAACAAAGATGCCAAGCAGAGAACCTTGGGCAAAATCAGAGCTATGACTCAGATAAGGTGTTCCTATTGACCTACTCATTGATGTTAGCTGCTTCTTGTTTTAATAGTTGTATTTTTCATAATTTGAAGATTTCTACAGAGAATACTGTAACATCACTAAATGATATCAGTAACTCTGAAAGTATGAGCCATATCTTGAGCACCTAGGTTTTTGGCAAGTGCCATTTCAGACGTATTTCTTGATCATATTTTGCCTCCATGCCTGTTTCTTAGGCATGTATGATCTCCGTTTGTGGGTATGGGTGTGCCCTATTAAATGAGTGGTATGGTAACTTAGGGGATAGTGTACCCCATGTATCCATGAGGTGATTTTTCTTGTTATGCTGTTTTATTCATGTCTTTTATCTTAAATTAATGTGTCTGCTGGCTATTAAAAAGTAAATAAATTAGTAAAGGTTTATAACCTATAGGTTTGAATGTGTGTTGACCAAAATAATGTCTCAAATTTGGGATAGCTTTTTGGGGGGCTCATATGTAAAGGAGGATCCAGTTGTTCCATATATAAGTAAGACATCTTCTAACATGAATTAATCTTTATCATTCATAATAACTTCCTCTGTGAATAAGAACATGATCCTGAATATTATATCCATTTAAGAATGAAAGATGATAACTTCCATTTCTTTTTCAATATTAGGTGACCTCTAGAATTTAGATGAAACAAAGATAGCAGAATGTCAAAGTTTTATGTGGCCATAATATCATAGTTAACTAACTTTCTTAATGAAAGAGAGCTTGGCATTCTGACATTTATGTAGGACCGAATTATCAATTCCTACTTGAGATGGTGGTATGGAGGAAGATTACCCAAATATTTCATTTCATTAAAAACAATTTTTGGCATTTTGCTAATGCTTAGTTAGCCCAAGTAAAAACAGTTGATATTAATGTGCTTTCTTAAAAATACTTCAAGAAAATCAAATTAATGTGCAGAAATTTGTCATAAAATCATACCTCTAAGCAAAATGTCTACATATGTCTCTTTTTTTTTCCTGGCAAGAAGCTAGTACATATTAGGAGTCAGTCCATATATTCAAACTACGAATGTTTAAGACATATCCCAAAGCTCTTTTTTGTTTATTTATCTATGATTGCTCTGTTGTGATTTTGTTCTCCTACATTCTGTTGTAGTATTCATAGAAGGAAGTACATATCCTTGATCCTTGGTTAAGGATCAAGGTATTTATCTTAAACTATTACCTTTCATTTCTTTAAGAGAACTTTTGTTTAGTCAATCTTAAAATCAATAGATTTAAAGTTGGATTTTCATGCCTCTAATACAAAGTATGATTCCCATATAGCAAATACTAGAACAATTTTGCATTTTAGCTATAAAATAGGTAAATTCCAAAGGGTTTTAATATATTTGATTACTCTCTTTAGAAAAAATATAGATTAAAACCACAGTATAGTATGATATATCTCTACTAATTTTGAAAAACTTTCAGTTAATATTTATAATGTCCTTTCTTCTCTATATATAAAGTTGCCATCTTATCTATAATTATTTTATATTCTCTTTTTATATGTCTCTCCAATATGTACCTTTTTATTTTAAACTATACACACACACACACACACACACACACACACACACACACACACACACACACACACACACTGGCACAGCTAAGTGGCTCAGTGGGAAGAGAGATAGGCCTAGAGAAGAAAGGTCCTGGATTGAAATGTGGCCTCAGATTCACCCTAGCAGTATCCTGGGGAAGTGTTGCTTAATCCCAATTGCCTAGTCCTTACCCCTCCCCTGCTTTGGAACCAATACTTAGTATTGATTCGAAAAAGGAAAGTACATGAATATTTCACGTCATATATCCAAGGAGGATATTAATTTAAAATAGTATTAGCATAACAAGATTTTAATTCACACATATGAAATATGCACATAGAATCTTGAATCTAAAAGGATTTTTTACAATCTCTTAATATTATAGATCAATTAAGGTTATTAATTTATTCAACAAATATCAAGTACCTACTATGTGCTAGGAAAATTTGAGGAGGGGAGAAAAAAAACACCTTTTACCTGAGGGAGATGATGAAGAAACAACACCAAAGAAGCCAAATAAATGTCCAAATATGCTAAACTCTAGGATTAAAAAAGGGACAAAAGACAGTCCCTGCTCTCAAGAAACTTTCAACCAAATTGGGAGAAGTGACAATGTGCATATATATACATAAATATGTTATATACAGGATAAATAGTAAATATTAACAGTGTTGGCCCTGGAATTAAGAGAGAATGGGAAAAGATTCCTGTACAAGATGGCATTTGTTAGTTGAGACTATAAGGAAACCAGGGAAGGGAAAGGAAGGGAAAATGGAAAAAATTCAATAAGAATCATTTCTTTTTATATGAGTCTTTAATGCTTGGGAATGGGGGAGTATCTGGCTCCTCTATTTGACATTTAAAGTCCTTTGGTTCTAGCTAATCTTTCCAGAATTAATACATATTACTCTCCTTCATATATGCTATAGTCCAGCTAAATTAGCCCACTGGCTGTACCTCATTCATGATATTCCATCTTTCATCCCTTTGCTTTTCACCTCAACATCTTAATCTTTGGCTTCTTTCAAAGCCCAGTTGAATCACTAACTCCTATATCTTGAACTAGCTTTTTCTTGAATTCCTTGACTAGTTCTATCCTCCATAAATTTCCTCAAATTTTCATCATATTTTTATATTTACATATGTATATATATGCATAACATTATATACATAGATATTATATTTGTTGTTTTCCCAGATGAAACATAAACTTGAAGGTAACTTTTTTTTTTTAAGGCAAAGGTAGTAACAGAAGTGGCTGATAACTAAAGCAGAACACAGGTTGACAAAATGTTTTCTTTCTTTCCCTCCCATCACATACTCTATTCCCAAAGACAATAGATTTTGGTGGTTACTTTCATACTTGAAAGCTCTATTGGTAGACTTCACAAGAAATTGTTTTTAAAAAGCATCTCAGCAATAAAAAACCACTGGAACTTTGAGTTTAATTTTAAATGGGCATTTTTGCCATCTGAACATTTTATATGTATGTAAGGCAACTACCAGTAGCCTCAGAATGAGAGGAAAATATTCCATCTCTATGAACTGAGAAATAATTTACCAATGAATTACAAAACTATTCATTCAAAAAGCATTAATACATGTACATATCAAGAAAACGTACCTGTACTAAATTAGATCTACAAATGAAAGTATAAAATTAAGTGTGATTAAAGTGATTCCCAGAAAGATTCTGTGGAAGTACTGATACATAATGCATAAGCATGTGAGTTAAAGAAATTGCCATAGTGGAAATAAAATAACAGTAAGGCTGATGTCCCAATGTGCATAAATATGAACTTAAAAAATAGTGAAAATGGTAATTACGTTTCAATTTTTCTTGTCCCACCTTCTTTCCCTGATAGAAACAACTGAAAAGACTGGTGCTTTCCCTACTACATTAAAAACCAATCTGAAGTAGCTATTACAATACAGTACTTTGAAATTTGATATATGCCCTTCTAGTAATATAAGGGAGATCATAATAGGATTAAAATAGTAGCTTCAATCCTGGGCATTTTATTGTAACAATTCCATATAGTTTAAATCAAACGAAACTTTTCAAAAGACTAAGATGAATTTAACATATGGCAGATGGGAACAGTCTTTTCAGCCAAGCATTCCTTCCTTCCTTCCTTCCTTCCTTCCTTCCTTCCTTCCTTCCTTCCTTCCTTCCTTCCTTCCTTCCTTCTTCCTCCCTCT
>NC_058130.1:362128458-362169108 GCF_016433145.1 Gracilinanus agilis | reverse complement strand
CCGCGGCGGCCAGCCCTGAAGTCGGCGGCGGGCTCCTGCGGGAGGGGGGCGGCGGGAGCCGCGAGCGGGCGGACTGGCGGCGGAGGCAGCTGCGCCAAGTGCGGAGCGTGGAGCTGGAGCCTCCGCTCTTCCCCGCCTCCCCGCCACCCTCCTCGGCGTCCCCCTCCCCGGAGCCCGGAGAGCCTGCGCCGCCGGTCGCAGCGGGGGGCGGCTTCCAGCCCTCAGCTCCCTCGCCCCCGCCGCCCCTCGCTCCCCTGGCCCGCGGTGCCTGCCAGCCTCCGGAGCCGCCGCCACCGCTGGACTGCGGCGCCTCTAGCAGCCCGGCGGGAGCCGAGACTGGAGACCGGAGGGCGGTCCCGAGCGAGCCGCAGCCTGCAGCCGCTGGTGCCCATGCGAGGTAAAGAGCTGCCCGGCCCGGGCGCGCACGCCGCACTAGGCACCCATGCGGAGGGGAGCCCCCTGCCTTCTCTGTCCCTCTACTCCAGCCCAGCTCCCGGTGCTCCCCAATGAATGAAACTTCTTGGGGCAGTGGGTGGGGGAGAGTGGCCGGAGCCGCTTCTGGGCTAGAGGGAGGTACGAAGAGACTGCTAGGGACCAGGTCTTTCCAGAGTGGCTTCCTCTCCACCCTCCCTCCACCTTTTTTCTGCCTCCCGAATATTAGGCAGGGTCCAGATACCCACCTTTGCGGTAATTGAGGGTGAGAGTTGGGGGAAAGAGATGGGTATGCGCCCTGGATCGGGGGGAGGGTGGGTTGTTATTGTTTGGAAACATGTGAGACACCAGGTCTGTATTGCTTGGGTCTGGTTGCGGAAATAGTTGGGGAGGACTGTGTAAACTAGTAGATTGCCTTCTATAGACTGGGAGGTTTCCCTGTGTAGACGGGGAAAGTTGACCAGCTCGAGAGATTGACCAATCTGGGAGGTTGCCCTGTGTAAGACTGGGACGTTGACCAGTCTGAGAGATTGACCTATGTAGACTGGGAAGTTGACCAGCCCTGGAGGTTGCCCTGTGAAGACTGTCTAGCGCGACTTGGATTTCTGGGAGACTGAGCTTGAAAATCTGTATTTGCCCCGAAGGCAGCTCCGAGGGGTAGGGGATGGGGGTGGGGGTGCTGGACTGGAGCGCCCCGTGTTTGCCGAGTGGGCGGGGAAGCAGCTGCGAGGGAGAAGATGCCCCAGGGACTGGGTGTCCCGGGAACTAGTGGGCTAGATGCGGAGGCTGTGGATGCTCCAGGGTGATTGGCTCTTGGGTGTCCTGCTGAAGGGAACTTGGACCCGAGCTGAGTTATCTAGGCTGCTCCAGGGAGTGGGAGCCGGAGCCGGAGTGTGGCGGAAGAGAGGGCGCGGGGGGGGGGGGGGGGTCCTGGTGCAGTGGCTCTAGAACCTAGTGCACTAGAGGAAGGTCCGGGGCCAGCGGTTGTTTGTATGGTGGAGGAGGAAGCGAGATCCCGGGCGGCCCTGGTCAGGCAGTGCTTGTACGTGACAGACAGAACCTGCTGTCTTGGAGGCCGGATCTTCCACGCCGCCTGGCTTTAGCTTGCCCAGGAGGAGAGCTAGTTCTTTGGCAGGTAACTGGACGGTTTGGGGTCTGATTAAATATCTTTTCTGTTGGGGAGAATGTCGAGTCCAAGTCAGAGCTAGTGGAGGCAGATAAGCTGCAAATTCAGGGTGCCGAAATCTTTGCAAAACTTCTGAAGGTTCCTGCTTAAGAACTCATTGGGCCTAGAATGCTTTGAACTGGTAGCTGCAGGAGCTGAGAGTTTTATGTGTCTTCTGCTCGAGACGCCTTTGAAGTTTGAATTTCCTTGGGTGGCTAAAGATCCTAGACCGGATGTGTCAGCCATTCAGTTTCCAAGCCATCCAACCCGTTAACTGCCATCACAGCCCTCTCACCTCTGGGGAGAGTGGGGCGCACTTTGCATAGCTTCAGCTCACCCCAGCTGCAAACGCTGCCACCTTACGAAATTTCAGTAGCAACAACATGATATGCTATTTAAAATCTCAAGTTCTTTTCACTTCTTCTCAATTAAGAGCGGTTATAATGACTAAGAAAAATGATTATGTTTTCCTTGACTTTTATTTAGTGACAACTCTAAAATACTCTGTTAAAGGAAATCATTAAATGTGACAGTTGTACTTAACAAAGAAAAACTCAGCACTAACTAAAGAACACGCACTGTTGAGAAGTTACTGAGCTTTGAGACTTTTGAAATTTTTTTTAAACCTTGTGGTATTGCACAGATGCCTATTTAAACATCCACACATATAATTTTGATTTGTGTATTTAAGCCTTTTCAATGAAAATTGTTTCTCCAAGGAGTTTTCCTAGTTCTGATTTGTGACTAAAATGATTTGACATAATTTTGCTGTGGACTTGATTGATTTCATTAATTTAAATCTACAGTGTTGTAACTTACATCTTTAAAGACCAGTTTAAAATATACTCAGAAAGGTCAGCAATGTAAAAAAATAAAAGCGATAAGTCCCTCAACACATGACAATACTACTACCTGGAATAATTAAAATAGAGAAGTCTTTAACTAGATTTAACTTAGCATTCTATGTAAATATATAATAACTTCTGCAAAGTGCAGGATTGCTATTCTTAATATTCAGTGTTCTTGTGAAGTTTCCAGTGGAGACTGGATTAAATCATTAACTGGGAATA
Organism: Gracilinanus agilis; assembly: GCF_016433145.1. NCBI lineage: Eukaryota > Metazoa > Chordata > Mammalia > Didelphimorphia > Didelphidae > Gracilinanus > Gracilinanus agilis. Next base: position 362,166,441 of record NC_058130.1, on the reverse strand, counting down.
ATGCTTTTTTATTAAAGTGAATTGTATTATAGATTAAAATTTTAAATTTCACAAGTCCAGGAATTTTATTTTCTGTTCTGATATGGATTTATAGTAATAAGGACATAACTTTATATGGTTGTCAAATATTTGAGATAGATTAAGTAATACCTGAACTAGTTGAGCTACAGATAGTGTATTAACACTTGTCAGATCTTTGGAAGTAGATAAGAGCAAATAAAGTAGAAAAAAAAACCTACTGCAAAAATGTTGGCTAGCTAAGACTAAGCTTTACTCAGATCATAGCTTTAGAGCTGAAAGAGATTTTAGAGATCATTTAGTTCCTCTCTCATTTTACAAATGAGGAAACTATAGCCTAGGAAAGTCTTGACTTTCCCAAAGTCATACTGTTAGTAAGCAGCCTACCCAGGGCTTGAACCATGGCCATTTTCAGAATGCAGGCACTGAACAATTCATTCTTTCTCTTCTTTTGTAACCTGGATATTTCCTTCTAGTTGTAAACTGAACATTGTACAGTATATAATAGTACATATCAAAATACTTTTTTGAAAAATTCATTGAATTGCCAGTAGAGGCATGGTTTATATGTACTCTGTCAGAATGATGGAAAATATATGGTATATCAAAAACGAAAGGAAAAAAATCAATAAGAACAATTATATATTTGGGAGGGAAATTCAGTCACTTTCATTAGAAGAGATTATAAGGGCTTTGTCACAATCAAAACTGTGTCTGAAGAGCTTTGTATAAATATTTCATATTTCCCAGTTTGTTTAGTATGTTCAAATATTTCACAATTATTTTGGCACTGTGATTTAACTAAGATTGTCAAAAAAAATTCTTCATTTCCCTTTAGTTTTGATGTTTTAGTTTTTAACCTTTCTGAATGTAAGCAATAATAGCTTACTTTTAATAAAAACTTGTCTTTTACTTTCCAATAGTAATTTAAGTCACCTGAAGTCTTGGGTAAAAAAGATCTGCTAAAACATTAAGAATATGAAAATACTGAGAGCAAATTTACAAGGCCTTGGTAGAGCAATGAAGGTATTAAAGTTGATTTCAAGTGCTTTCTTAAGTTTAGGATTATTTATGAATATATCTGAACTTCTTGAATTCCATATTTTGTCCACAGCTTCTAGCTTTTTGATGTAGAAAGTGTAATTAGTATATTTGCAGTGTGTTGTATGCAGGTGCATGTCGAACTTTTTATATTTGTAGTCCTTTATGCTTCTGAAATGTCACTTAAAGTTCTGCGCCTGAAAAATTTGCCTAAGGAATTGGGGAATTGTTCAGGTCACAAAATTAAAGCTTTTTCTTTGTTACTTACTGCTTTTGAAGAAAAATTACAGTGTTGCTACTTTTCATTGAACAAGCAATTGTGAGTTTAATAAATTTAATGATTTTATCTTATTCTTACAACTTAACCCCTCCCCAAACTATCAATTTGGTAACCCCATGAAAGAACAAGATATGCTGTACCTTTTAGGTTTTGTCTAATCTAAAGATATTTCATAGGCTGCTTTCATAACTCTTGTATTCTTTAGCATATCTTTCGTTTCTCTGCTTTTATTAGTGAGGTCACTAAACATCAGGGTGATTGTTAACATGACTTTTTTACTTATAGGCACATCATTTTATTAGAAAATTGCACAAAGAAGTATTGAAATCATTATTTAACTAAATTTTTTATAGATGGCATTTATAAAGTAGCTTAATAAAAGCCAGGTATTTATAGAAGTTAGAATTAAATTAACCAAAAAGATGTATAGTTGTGAAATGTTTTAGCTTCTATTTTAAATTAAGACAATAAATGTATTCATTAAAGGGAGTTTAATATAATGTTGAAAGAGAAAAATCAGGGGCAGAAATTGTTGCCAGCTTTTGTTTTCTTTTCATATCTGATTTTGGCAAGAGTGACTGGTTAACCAGCATTCCTTAATGTATGATTTCTAATACACTATAATAACTCCATTTTGTTAGATACAAAAAACAGGAAGTAGTACTGTTCATTGATATTCTTTCATGGCTTCATTACCACCCACAACTATATCTGTTGGGGTTTTTTAAAGTTTTCTCAGTATAATTTTTTGTCGCAAAATAGAGAATGGTAAAATAGAGTTAGAAAGGAGTGCTTCTGTGATCATATCTAGAGCAGTAAAACTAGTTGCAGCTTGCCCCTGCTAGGCCTGCTGATCAGTCTGCAACATTTAGTTGTATTCATTCCAAAATCGGAAATGGGTAGAGGTGCTAATGTAGTAACGATAAATGATTTGCTAGAAGAAAAATAAATGATGGTACTCTGAAGGAGAGAAAATAACTGCTAAATGCTGTACCATTTTTTGCAGGAAGAGGGAAGTTGACTTTTAAAGTAAAATTCTAAAGTAGCTTGATCAAAGTTGAGCTATTGCACCTGTGCTATTGCTATGCTTACTTGCTTATATTTAAGATACATGTTTCTTAAACTTGGATGTTTTCCTTTCCTTAATGACTGATTTATAGTGATCCGACTTATGACTAAGCTATTTTAACTCTTAACATAGTAGAATCTCCTTGAAGAGAAATTAAATAATAAAAATAGGACCAAAGTTTCTTTGCCCTGGCCAAAAAAGTCAGTTATAGAGATTGTTGGCCAGAAATGGCCTGTGGAATTAAAGTGCTTTATGTAAAACATTTTTCCAGGATGGTAAATATATTTAATTTTTGATATGCTGAGATAACTTTCTTCCTTAAAGTAAACCATTAAGTTAGTGATATTTGATGTGATTTTCTATGGTCTAATTAGTAGATTGTTTTGCCCATAAAAATATAGATCCCTGCTAGTAAATTATAGGACTTGCTTACCAAGCCATATAAAATGTGCTTTAGTGATATTGTCCTAATGTTTAAGCAAAAATTATGAGGATAAAAATTGTTTTGTATAAATATAATATTAGTCTATAAGGAAAGCAAACTTACAAAGATGTTAAGGTAATACATGTTGTTATTGATGGAGAATCTTAATGATATCTCCAATCATAGTTGTTTTTTTAGATAAAAGTCAACACTCAAAATTATATTTACAACTGAGTAGGTGTGTAAAAAACCACTGGGGCACTAGTATAACTGAGATGTTGCATATGTTATTTGGGAAGATAACATGTAGCCTTCAAGGTTAGCATGACACAGGGTACATTGTTGTAAAGTTTATTTCACTTTATATTTGTTTTTGGTTTTGTTTTTTTAAATATTAGTGCTCCCATGGAGGGGGGGGGAATAATTTCTCTTAACCATTGCTGGAATGTGTGCTCCATTTCCAGTTTATAGTGTTGGCAGAAGACTGAAGGTACTGATTAATTTCAAATTGCCCCTACCTACACACTTTGAGTAGTATACACAGGGCTTCAAGTTCAGGCATGATTTTTCTCTTGCAAGAGAAAATTAAAGTGGAGGTGTGGAGAGCAAGGAATGAGATGAAATTAAATATTTGCCAACATTGGCTTTTAAATACAATTTTTATTATTAATAGCAATTCTGTCAGCTAATACGGCAATGTAAGGAAATCAACAGTATGATCTGGTTGATATAAAATAAGGAAGAAATACTTGAAATTATTAATACTGTATAGCATAATATATAGTTAACTTAGTATTTTATGATGGTAAGAACTCATTGTTAGGAGGTTTACAACCCTTGGAGTACGAAGTGAAATGGTATGATTTGAATATATCAAAGTAACTGAATTTTCTATCAGAGGGAAGAATAAACTAAATTTTTTGGGCCAGTTAGTTATTTTTGAATGCCCATTTCATTCGCATTTCTCTGAATTTTGGAAGTGAGACTATTAGAAAATCCTTTAAGATTAGACCCCATCCTGTACTTGACAACCTTTTCCTTCCCCCTTTTCAGTACTTTAGCTGTACCCATTCATATGTGAGCATAATGTATACTTTATTGTCAAGAGAAGATACAAAAGACTGAAGTTGACTCTTGCAGAATGACCACTACTAAAATTTTCTTTGTTGCCAACATAATTTATATGATACCTTGCCAGATAAACATTAAAATGATGTATGTTAATTTGAATTTGTTTACACCGAACACCCTTAAAATTTTATTGTTATATATCTGGATATGAACTGATTAAGACTGGGCATCTTAAAGGGAAATACAGTATCTTTTTCATATTTTCATGCATTGTTTTTTATAGATTAACAATGTCTCCAAATGTTGATATGTGTTGAAATTTACACAATCATTCATAACAGATGCTAGTGTTTATATGCATATAGACACATTAAGATAGTGTATACTTCATTGAGTCTATAAGGTCATTTATGTGGATGCTATCTTGATGTCAAATGCCTTCTCATTATTTGCAATTCATGATCCTGTTTACAAGGGGGCGTGGAAAGAGTGCTGAACTTAAGATTTGGCAAAACCTGAATTCATAGATTCAGCCTCAATCACTTACTAGCTATGCAGGTCACTTAATCTCTGAGTGCCATCTATAAAGTGGGGTTGATGATTCCTATTTCACCAGGTTGTTCTGAAGAGCAAATGAGATAAAATATGTAAAAAAGCCATTTTAAAATGTTAAAGCAACGTATAAATGTTACCTATTTTATTATTGTTATTAGAAAGACGTCAGAAATTGAAAAAAATCCTATTTTCATTTACTACCCTTTGATATTTTGAGGAAGTCATTTAGCCTCTTTTGTATCTTTGGTTTCTTCTCTTTAAAGGGTCAGAATAGATAATCTGATTTTTAAGATCCTTTGAAATTTTAAGCATACTATGATCCTAGTAATAAGATAAAGCTTGAGAAGCTCATTTTAATCTTTCAGATTAAAGAAGAGACTAACATCAAAACTTTTTAAAATCAATAAACATAAGATCTTTGAATTTAAATATTTCAATACTTTCAGGAAATACAATTTCATTGGTATGGGTGCTCCTTCTACCAATCAGCTGAGTCCACTTGATAATTTAGTTAGTTATCTTTAAAAATTACCATGGCTGAAAAATTCACCACCAGCTTAAGTCTCTCCAAATGTGAGACATGCAGTCCATCCTATAACCTATATACAATCCTTTCCATTTTGGCAGGCAGTCTTGAGTTTGCTCTCACTCTGATGGCAGAGCCTTCAGGAATGCAGTGTCACCTCCATACCACATTCCTCTGAACAGAAACATCGAATTTCTATTAAAAAAATTTCATAGCTCAAGTTTTCACCAATTTATTCTAGTCTTTCTCTGTTAAGCTAAATTAATGAGAAAGTCATGAACTTGTAGTCAGAGACTTACTTTCTCTAACTCATCTTCGAAATAGCAGTGTCATTGGGGAAATCACTTCTCCAGTTTCAGTGTTCTTATCTGACAAATGGTAGTTATATAGGATCTAATGAGATATGTATGTAAAATCACTTTTTAAAAAAACTCTTGCCTTCTGTTTTAGAATCAATATTAAGTATTAATTCCAAAGCAGAAGAGGAGTAAGGGCCAGGCAATTGGGTAACAGAGTCACACAGCTAGGACATGTCTGAGGTAACATTTGAACCCAGGACCTCTGGTCTCTAAGTCTGGCTTTCTAAAAACTGAGTCATCTAATTGCTCCTAAAATCACTTTTGAAATTTTTACAATTACATGGCATCTCTTCTAAATAAACCAAACATTACTGAAGACACAGGTTTCTTCCATTTTGATTAAAAGAATTGTCCCTGCTCTTCTATCCTCGAAAAAGGGGCATTTTTGGTCATATTTGTTCACCTTTGAGTAGGTACTGGATTTCTATTCATATTCTAAACACATAGAAAAATGTTATCTCAGTGCTGAAGTTTTAAAAATTACACCAAATCTGACATTCCTTTCATTGAAACTCAAATCCTTAAAAAAGCAAAGCCAGACCAGATAAACCTAGGTTAAGTAGAAGATTCTTCTGATACTTTTAGAACTTCCCTTTTGTGTCATCTAAGATCATATTGTATTGAATTTTCCGCTTTAGTATGTGGTATTTTAATGTGTCTGTTGTATGCAGAAATACTATAGCTCTTACTTGTGTTACTCAAACTATATTGGCAGCCCATTGGAAATCTACTCAGTTTTAAAGCCTTTAAGTTGCTTTTGCACACCCTGCTAAAGACAAAAATACCTGTAAAATAATCCATTTAGAGTGCAGTGTTTTGGAAGCTTTACTGTTTTGATAAAAATATCTTCGTTGTCTCTTTTTATTTGAAATATTGGCCATAGAGACATCTTGACTTCAGTGACAATTCTATATAGGTTTGGCTATTTGGGGAGGGAACTGTCTGGGGCCAAGTCTTCCTCTTTTACTGGTAGTATTTTTTGTTTGTTTCACAAATCAATTGAATCACAATACAACTGGATTTGCTACATTTGTATAATAAATCAGTCTCATAATTTAAAATGCAATGTGTCAAACTGAGTACCATACACATATTGTAATTACACTATTCTGGTTAGGGAACTAAATTTGCAAACTGGAGACTGCTTAAACATTTCAAGTTTTTCCTTAAAACATGTATTATTTTGTTATGAATTGACATACCTATCTCCCTCCATTCTCCTCCTTAACCTAAAACTACTTTTTTGAAGGGAGCAAAATTACAGAAAGGATATATACCATAGTAAAATGATACTTTCAGTCACCAGGAATGCATATATTTCTCAGCACATTAAACAGTATTTTAATAAACAGCATTATTTATTAATATTAATAATAATAATATGCTTAATAAACAGTATTGTAATCTGCGATATTGAATTATTTTCTAACTCTCTACAATGTAGTATATTTCAAGGAGCTATACTTTCATTGGTGTGGGTGTTTCTTTCACTAATAAAGAATGTAACTTTCCTGTATCTTAGTAATACCTAAGTAATTGTATGCAACTCTACACCCATTTTCTTTTTCTGCTTTTCTTCTTTTTATGAGTTTTTATGACTGAAAAACCTCATCAGGTGACCAACCTTGTGGTGGTGATTATCTTTGAACTCAATCGTGTATTAAGATAGTGTTTTTGAATCTATGTTTTCTTTGTTGGGCTAGGACTGCACTAAGATTCTCTTTGCATAGGCCTTTTAAAAGCCTAGGGTTACCATCATGTCATTGGAATAGGTCTTTTAGGGAATGTTTTTGTTCAGTAATGTGTAAGTACTAATAAAAACATAATTGGAAAAGCTCTAATGAGGAAGTCAGACATTAGGTTTTTGGGAAATCTAAAAAGTTGAATGGAATCCTAAGTTATATAAATTTTTCTTTTGTAAAGCAAAAAAGAGCTTTATTTCAGAGATAGATTCACAGAGAAAAAAATTTTGGAACCAAGTAAATATTGATTGCTGTTAGCATATGTATGTTCCTGAGAAAATTGAGGCCATTTCATGTGAACTCTCCAGTCTGTCCTACTTCATGCCTTGAAACTCCCCTACATTTTTGCCTATTCTCTCCCTCTCTTTACTTTTGTTGATATGAGGAAGCTGCAGTTTTTTTTTAGGCCAAACCTTCCACCTATGCCTTGGTCCCTACCTCTCCCTGTCTTCCACAGGAGCTTCTTTGGTTTTATAGGTTCCTCTCTTAATCTTCCATTTCTCTCTTCACTCTCCTCTTCAATATCCTCTGACCTCCCCCTCTCTCCTTTGTCCTGGCTCTTTCTCTGCTCTACAAATATATTCAGATCTCCTTCATCCTTAAGATCTTTACTTGACTTTGACAATCAGTTATCTTCTGTGTAGTGGTTAAACTGCCAGACCTGGAATCAGAAAGGCCTGCATTCAAATTCCATCTCCAGCACTACCTGTGTGAACATAAATCAAGTTGTTTAACCTCTTAAATCTCAGTTTCCTCACTTATAAGATAAAAGGGTTGGATTACATTGCCTCTGAGGTCCCTTTTTCTGTGCTGAATCTATGATCTTGTCCAAAAAACTGTGCTCGATAGGATTTCCAATGATCTTTTAATTACTAAATTCAGTTAATAAGCTTTTCTCAGTCCTCATCTTGAGCCTCTCTGAAGCTCTTGATACTGCTGACCTTTCCTTTCCCCTGTATATTCTTTTCTCTTGGCTTTCATAAATGATACTGTTCCCTCCTGGTTCTCCTGTTTTATCATGCTGTTTTAGGGAGGTTTTGGGGGGTGGGGGTGGATATTGTTACTTTATTCTGGAGTTTTTTCATCACCATACTAAATGATTCATTAATTTCACTTGCTCAGGTCTATGTGTATATATATATATATAATATACATTCCTTTCATTTGGATATAATAATATTATTTATGTATCCACATCCATCATCTTTCCCATCTGAAGTTATTTGTATAAAATCTGATAACTTTACATAGGATGAAAATTATGTGGTGGCTTCTCTAAACTTAGCTCTTTTTCTTTTTCACCGTTTTATAATAGTTTCTTGGAGAAATTTTGCTAGTACCAATTTTATTTCCTTTTTCAATTCACTTTCAGAAGTTGATGGCAGTATTTCTGGAAAGAGTTTCAGAAACATTGGTGATAGAAATTCCATGCAGGACACAATTATGAACATGATAAATGGACCTGGGGATAGAAAATTTCTCAATAGCCTTCTTTCTCTTTCTTCTGATCATAACCTGTCTATGTAATAGTCTCCATACTGTCCTGGCAGCCACTTTCATATTGAACCAAAGGAAGTAGAATCCATTGTAATAATGTTTACATTTATGTACAGTTCTTTTACCTCAGAAGTCACTTAACATTGATCTTAATCCTTGTTTCTTTTGAGATTTTATTACTTTTACTGATTATTTCCCTTGGTGTTTTGTTTGTTTGTTTGTTTTTTAGATTCATGTGTGAAATTTAGAACCCAGCATATATTGCTTTCTGGATATATGTTGTTTTCATATTATTCTAGTTTTTAAATAAGATGATTTACCACTAGATTGAAGAAGATAAAAATAATTTTTGCTTCCATAGTTCTTCACATAGGTTTGATTTAAAGGATAATCTTTCAGTTGAAATTAAACTGATGGGGCATATTGAGGGCAGCTAGGGAAAACAAAGATAAGATCTCTTGCTTTTAACATCAGCAAAGATTATATTATGACTATCAAAGACTGTGTATTATATTGATGGCAACTGGTCAACAAATGGATGACTTCTTCCTTGCACATTTGAATGTCCACCTCATTCAACTTCTGACCTTTTCTTTCATTCTTTGCTGTATATTTCATCTTTTGCCTCCTTGGCATGAACAGCTTGCAATTATACAGCTCTTGAACTTTGCAAAGAAATACATATATTACCACATTTGGTCCTCAGAAGAACTCTAGGAAGTAGGTGCTATTATTATCCCCATTTTATAAATGAGGAAACCAAGCCTCACAGAGATGAAATAACTTGCCTGTGGTCACATGACCAGTAAATTATGTGAAACAGAATCTAAACACAGATCTTCCTTTAAGTCATATACATAAAAATACCCTGATCTCCTGAAGTTCAAGCCCATACTATCATCTGCTTGTTGGATATTTTCTCTTGGAATTCCTCTCATAGATATCTCAAACTCAAAATAGAATGCTGTACCTTTCCCCTTAAATTTGCCTTACTGTTTGCCTTGGTTGTCAAAATTCATGATCTTAGAGTAATTTTAAACTTTCTTCTTCTTCCAGTCAGGTTGCCTAGTAGATTCTACCTTTGTAACATTTCTCTCATTCCTCCATTTCTGCTCTCACAGCTACATATTAATTCCAACATTCATTAAGTATCACTTGGATTTATATAGAGTAACTCAAAAACCATAGTGCTACTTTAAGCAAACTGAGTCTTGGAATATTCTCTACAATAACTTTCTAATTGGTCTTGCTCCTGGTTTTTTTTTCAAACTATCCTCCATTCACTCCAGGTACAGGCCACAATCTGTTTCTCATGCATTTTCATTGGCTTTCCCTTGGCTCTTAAGTTTATCTTATACAAACTATTCTGCCTATAATTTAACTTTCTCACCACAGGTTAGCTGCCACATATCTTCTACTCTTACTTATTCCATACTTTTCTCCTCCATGAACTTGACCTAATGGCTATTGCTTGAACTTGACTCTCCATCCACTACTTCCACACATTTGGACAAGCTATTATCGCCCATATACAGGACCTATTCCTTCCTCCTATCTACCCTTTCCAAGAATTTGTCCTCCTTTAAAGTTCAACTCAGGTGCTACCTCCTTTATGAAGACTTCCCAGATACTCCTAATTGATACTGCCATATTTCCCATATATTATGTTTATTCAAGAACCTGGTTGGCTTCACCTCCAACAGTATGTAAACTCTAAAAGGGCAAGAACCATTTTTGTCTTTGTATCCTTATCTCCTATCATATTTCGTTCATAGTAATCACTTAATGAATTTATTGGGGGAAAGGGAAAGGGAATGAACATTTATATAGTGCCTACTGTGTGACAGACATTGTGCTATGTGTTTTTACAAATATTATCTCCTTTGATTACTGTAACAACCCTGCAAAGGAGATGCTATTATTATCCCCATCGTTCAGCTGAGGAAACTGAGGCCAAGAGAGGTTAAGTGCCTTGCCTAGGGTCATCTAGCAGGCATCTGAGGTTGGATTTGAACTCAGATCTTCCCAACTTTACAGATCCAATGCTTTTATCAATTGTGCTACTTTTTAATAACTATAGCTACTTATGTAGATATAGAAAATATGTCTACTGCATATAGAGAGATGATAAATTATTGTATGCTAGGTACCATATATCTATATGGAACAGACTTAACTGATGTCATGTGAGTTGGCTAACTCCTTACCAAAGATAATAAAACATCTTGTCTATGAAATGAATATTAATCCTGAAATTCTCTTGTGAAAGTCTGATTTCTGGTTGTCAATTTACCAAATCTCTTCTGAGGGAATGAAAGAGCAAAGTAATCAATTGGTAATATAATTGACTCAGATTAGGACAAATAAGGCAAACCTAATTTACTCCTTGCTTTCTTATAAGTTCCCACATAATAAGCACTTAATGTTCCTTTGAATATGAATATATTTGTTAGTGAAACATCATAAATGTTTTTAAAGTGTTTTTTTAAGATTATTTGATATGTATATTTCCATCATGAATCATTTCTTGACAGAGTAATTCAGTGATATAGAAAAAACATTTTAATGGACTGTCATCATTTAATATATTAGTAAATAGTGGACATGGAGTTAGGCATTACTTTCAATTTAACACATTTAAAAATAGATGACCAATTGAAAGCATGCTGCTAAACATGCCATGCTTTTTATAGGAAAATGATGACACAATGTTAGATATAATAGTAGATATTTAGTAAATTCTTTTTAAAAAATTTTGATGGGTTCACCCTGATTCATTTATACTATGATCAGAAGTATATGTCTTCTAAAAATGTGACTCAAATTTGGGATAAATGGAAGGGGAACAGAGCAAAGGGAATCAAACCATACAAGAACCAAATCTATCATCTTGGCTTAGTTTTCTGTATTTAGTTCACAATATAATTGTCTTGTGTATTGATGATATAATCTGTGGATGTCAAACAGTTTGTGAGAGCAGTAAAGAATTAAAATTTTTCTACCCATTCCTACTACCAGAAGAGGATTTTCTGGAGGGTTTAAATAGTGGGAAAGGCATGAAAAACAAAACCCTCAAATGCTGGGCTCAGGGCCAGCAGGGCAATTTTGTCATTATAGAGAAAAAGTTTATATTCAAGGACAGCTTGCTTTCTTTTCTCTCAGCTACTTCCTGGGCCAAAATTCTCTGATAAGAAATAAAACAGTTAATGTCCAAAATGATTTTATCATTGAATTCAGTAACCTTGCTTTGTAATGAAATCAAAATTACATAGTATTTTACTATGATGAAATTTAATGTCATATCCTTGATGAAAGTTAATGAATATTAAGTATTTGTAAGACTTACATTATAATTATTAAATATCAATACAATAAAAGTAACTTCAAGAATACTTCCATCTCTAAGCCAAAGTTACTTATCTTATTAAGCTGCTTTTCCTTTTTATAGTAGGACTAAGTTATAGGCTAAAGTGTCATAATAAAATCTTTCTAAAATTTGTAGTAGTAAAGCTCCTTGGATGATCTGCTGTATATAAAATTCTGTTCTTTAACAGAGTATTGTGGAAGGTGTCTGTAATTTTTCAGATTTCCTTAATGTTTGATTTTTAAAATGTCTTGTAATAGGTAATATTTTCAAATCTGTCTGCTTTATTATTTATTATTGTTATTATGACAAATAAAACCTCAAACTTAACTGTTATATAATATACTAGTGGGTTTCCTCTCCTCTCCACCCCATTAATCAGTATATTTTAGGGGAAGGAAAATGTTGTATATTAATTATTATTATTTGAGCTTTTCCGTATTGAAAATATCATTAGACAAAAACTCACTTTAAAAAAAAACATTCATAGTAAGATTTTGATTAAGACATTCGGATAATTGAGTCCTTAATTATAAAATGAGGTGGTTGTATCAGATGACCTTGGAAGTCTCTTTGAGCTAAATATTTGGCCCTTCACATATAATGGTCTTGCAATGCTTCATTTTTACCCATGCTATTTAAGTAATGTTCCTTTTACAATTCGTATGAGCCTGTGCTTCCTACATTTTAAAGCACTGCTTTTTGCTAGTCTGCTATTCAATAACAACCTTTCCTATTTAAGAGGAGAAAGGATCAACCAATTTATCATTTATTAACTACTTACAATATATTTAGCAATGTATTAACTGTGAGCAACAGTGAATTCTAGAGATTAAAACCATCAGATAAGGAAGAGTAGTAGTCACGAGGACAGCTATAAATTGTATCTTGAGTCAGGTGAGTAGTAAAGGTTAAGAGGATTCACAAGTCACAGCAAAGCGATGGATTCTATACCATAAAGGCCTGCTAACAGAATCTGATCCAGACTTTGAGTCCTTGGGGATCAGAGAAGGGAAACTCCAGAGAGGGATGGATTCCCAGCTGACTGCTACAAATGAGACAGAAGTTAATTGGTGACTTAAGTTGTGGGTAGGAAAATTCTTTGAGTCAAGAGAAGTGTGATAAAGAAGTTAATCTGTTTTGTTTTTGTTTTTTGTGTTTTGTTGTTTTTTTTTGTGCCACAGGAACCTTTGGCCCAAGGTTTACTCTTTTTTTATTTTTTATTTTGGTCATATAGGAGCATAGATTTAGAGCTGGAAGAAGACCTCAAAGGCCATTTAATCAAACCCCCTCAAGTAATAGATGAAGAATCTGAGGCCCAGGAAGATTAAGTGGTTTGTCCAAGTCACAAAGGTAAAACAGCAGAGGTGGGATTTGAACAAAGATCCTCTGACTCCTGACATCAGCATTAGATAGGTAAGGGTTACCCAGAGGTCCTGGCCTCCTTAGCACTGAAGACCTGACATTAGGACTTAACCCCAAAGCCATTTCTGAGAGCCTCATTAAAGTGGTAATAGTCCCTGGGCCACACTTAATATCACCTGGGAAATTTCAGGCATCCATGTTTTATAGTCCAGAAGGAAAAAGAGGTAAAGTTTAGAGCCTGGTTTTCTCTTATGAATATAGACATTATATTTCTTATCCTGACAAAGACTTTTAACTTTTCTGTGACCAGGACTAGGGAGCCTTAATTTCCATGCAGCCTTTGGGAATTGTTAGACTGAAAGAAGTTATAAATTGGAACTTGGAATACATTTCCTGATATATGATTTCATTTTTATGAAAACAATACTTCATATGTCTTATGGGATAAATAGACTTTTTTAGGGTAGACTGGAGAACTTAGCCCTCATTAATTAATAATATTTCTTTGGACCCATGGACTCTTCATAGACCTACTTGGAGACTACATGTTTTTTTATTATTAGACTGATTAAGGTCTGATGTTGGGGTAGGGAGCAAGCTTCCTGGATCTAAACCTTCCTCCCCTAACATATGATACTGGTTTCACTAGTTAAAAATTAATTTGGGTTAATCAAATTTTTCTTCTAAAATGCAAATATTCTTAAGGAAACGTTAAGTCTGAATGAATTACTTTAGTTAGATTAAAATTCTCCCCGAGTTGTGATAATTATTCCTTTATTTTTCATTAGATTTCTCAATTCATAGTACCTTTTAACACCCTCTACAAATACAAAAGGTCTGCTCTATGAGCAACTAATCCAAGTTCATGGACGGGCAGTGATGAACAATTTTATAATAATTTGTATTGAGCTTTGGAATATGTTGTGATTTTTAATAATTTGGCTTCCTAAATATGTAAACCTATAAGTGACCCATGATGTCTGTGATATTGACCTAATTTTCTTTTCTCTCTCTTGTAAAATCCATATACTATCATTTAATGTTGTATGTTATAATTATTTATGCCTTTTTTTTATCCTTTTTACTACTCTAGTATTCCATCAGTATTGTCTTGGAAGAATTAAATTGAATACCATTCCAGGAGTAATGGTGATAAGATAAAAATTATTCTTGTCCTTACAGAATTTAGGATTACAATTCATTTCAAAGGATCCTTATTTTAGATAGTTAACATGGAAAGTGAAGATACCTACACAAATAATTGTGATGGAAGGGGTGTAGGGAGTGTAATAAATGCAAGGAAAAGTTCCAAGCAGAGTACTTTGAGAAATATAGAGAGAGAATTATCAACTTTAGCTGAGGATTGGAGAGAGGGAGAACCAAGAAAAGCTTTTGGAGTAGGGATAGGCCTTGAAGGGTGGGAGGAAGGAATTTCTCCCATTCAGATTGGTTGTCAGAAGAAGCTAGCAAGGAAAGGCCATTCTGTGACTGTCAGAATTGTGAATAAAGACATGTAAGCAAGTGAAGGCAGGTTAATAATGGAATTTAGAGTAGTTCAATTTGACTGGACATGAAGGGAAATAGTACAAAATAAACTTAAAAGATTACATTGGAGTTACATTGTAGAAAGTCTGGATTGGCTGGATCAGGAGTTAATACATTTTTCCATTAGGCAGTGGGAGGCACTGAAGGTTTTTGAAAGAAGGTTTTTGACTTGTGTTAGCAATGCATCAGAAAGATGATGTGGGCAGCAGTGATACAAGGCATCAATGGAAAAAGAGACAAGAATAAGGAAGCTATTAGAGTAAAGTAGTTCAGGCGAAGAGTATTGAAGGCCTCAACTAGAGTGAAGTCAAGTAAATGAAAAAATAAAGATATTAGTGAAGGCTTATAAAACTTTGAGCAGAACTAGGAATGAGATATAGGTAATATAATACAGATAACAAAATCAGAATTCAGAAAAATCTTAGTAGGCTAGAATAGAGTCAAATCAAATAATAGTAAATTTAATAAGGATAAATACAAAATTCTATATAGACTTAAAAAATCAACTGCATAGGTAGATCATAGGAAAGTCATATCTAGAGACAAATTTAAAATTTAGTATATATTTATTAAGAGATCGTCTAATAGAGAGTTTAAAAATAAAAGTTCTGTAGGAAATGAGCATGTTATCAAGTCTCTCTCTATTACCTTTCAACTTGGAGATGAGTAACATTCTTCATGATTGACTCTGTTATCTTGATTATTATGTTTTTCCTAGTTAAGTCTTTCAAAATTGTTTTTTTTTTACATTATATTAGAAATCATTTGGTCCTTCTCACTTCAGTTTGCATCAATTCATATAATTCTCCCCAGGTTTCTCAGAAACTGTCTAATCATTTTTTTTTATAGCACAAGAGGAATCCATTACATTTATATACCATAATTTGTTGAACTATTATTCCTCAATTAATGCGTACTCCCTTAGTTTCCAGTTTTGTTTTGTTTTGCCACTAAAGGGAGATGTTATAAATATTTTTGTTATATATATAGGACCTTTTCCTATTCCTTTGTTCTTTTTTGTGATATAGGCCTAGTAGTGGTATAGTTTCTTTAAAGGGTTTGTACAATTTAGTAAATATGGAAGCAAAGTTCCAAATTGCCTTCTAGAATGGCCAGACCAATTTACAACTTTACCAACAGTGAGTGTACCAATGTGTCTCTTTTCTCACAGTCCCTTCAACATGTTTCATTTTCGGATGGATGGAACCTGAGGGTTGCTTTAATGTGTATTTCTCTAATTGTTAGTGATTTGAAACAGTTGTTTTCCTTATGGCTAATGATAGCCTGGATTTATTTTCTTGAGAACTGCTTGTTCATATGCTTTGACCATTTGTCAACTGAGGGAGTGGGGGAGCTAGCAGTTGTAAATTTCATCTGCATGGGTAGAAATAAAAAAAATTTTATCTTCTGATAACACAAAACCTTTCAAAATTGTGTCTTTTAAGGATAGGGTGTCACTTGTTGAACCAAGTCCTTATTTTTCCCTCATTGGATCTGTATTAACATTTAATAACAACAAGTTTGTGAATATTATCCCTGTCTTGACAGTTATGAGGATTTAGGGGAGATGATTGGGAAACTGAAAACTTGAGTCAAGATGTAGACCTTAGCTGTCTCTGGGAATGCATTATCACCAAGTCTTAATGATTTTGTGCAACTCTGCCTTACTAAAATCTCAATTCACACACAAATCAAGACATTATTCATCTGATATCATTGAGAAAAAAAAAGAACCAAGTCACCAAGACCTGATACAGAGTTTACAGCTTGATGTTAAGCAGTTCCGAGGAACTTTGTAGGATATTCTCTGCAATCAGGGTGGAAATTCAGAGACCTCCATTGATCATTAGTGTGATATTTTTAATTTTCTGGGGTTTTTTATTATATGTATATGTATGTGTATTTTTATTTCCACCTATTCAGATGAAATTCACAACTATCTCCTCCCCACTTCCACCCCCCCACCGGTTGACAAATGGTTAAAGTATAAGTACACCTTGAGTGGTCTCACAGCTATATCTAGGTAGAGAATTGGGCAGGCACTTGGACATGCTAGGCAGACCATTTGTCAACTGGGGGAGTCGGGGAGAACCAGGAATGGCTTCTTGCAAAAGACAGAACTTTAGCTGAGACTTCAAGACAGATATGAGGAGGGAGAAAATTCCAGGCATGGGGGATAGGTTTTGAAGGTGCCTGCAATCAAAAGATGGAGTGTCTTGTGGTAGGAATAGCAAAGAGGCTAAAGTCACAGGATTGCAAAGCACATAGAGGACAGTAAGATAAAAGAAGAATGGAGTGCTGAGAAAAGACAAGATATTATGAAAGGCTTTGAATGCCAAAGGATTTTATATTTGAACCTGAAGGCCAGTGATGTCAAACTCTCAGCCTGCAAAGCTCACAGGTACAGGTCAAACTTGATTAAAATATAATTGGGAAATACTTAATGAAATAAAAATAAAATGTAAATAATTTTAGTTTGTGATTTCTAAGTCAATATGCTGTCTGTAGGGATCTCAGGATTTAAATTTGACACATACCTCTGCTTTCGGGGCCACTGACATTTATCAAACAGGGCAAGTTACCTGGTCAGATTTGCCTTTTAGGAAGGTCACTTGAGTTTCTGAATGGAAGAAGGTCTGGAGTAGGGAAATAACATGAGAGACAAGAAGACAACCCAGTCTGCTATTATAGTAGTTCTGGCTTAAGGTGGTGACCTGAACCAGGGTAGTGGCAGAATCAGAGAAGGGGGGATGGGAATGAGATACAAGTATTAGAGAGATGGAAAATTGTAGATGCTTGGGGAAAAAAAATACTTTAGTCAAGTGCATAGATTTTAATAGTATATTTTTTGTTGCTCTGAACACATTTTATATATTTTTAAAACATAAGAATAAAGACTAATTTGTATCTGTAATTATCGTATTGTGCCCAGGTTGAGTATATAAAACAGTATTGATTCATTTGATTGCTGATATATGCCTTTAATATAGATTGAATATGATTGAAATGAATTTGACAGAGCCCTCTAAGATAACAGAGTTGCTTTGATGTAGTTCTATAAAAATATGGTTAGAGATGGTAATTTCCAAAATGTTTTCACTTCAGAGCACTCCATAATTTAAAAAAACTAAAAATTCTTAGTTTACTATCTGATTTTGGCATCTTTTCCACTTTTAGTACGACATGTAAAATTATAGTTTGTCTTTAAAAGATGTCTTGTGATCAAGTAGTCTTGAGAACTTAGAAAATCCATGATTATTATTTATCATTGAACACAATATAAAAATAAATATTCTTTTCTATGCTACTTGAACATTTCATCCAAATTAGAATATGAAGCATTCTAATTGAACTTGAAGTAGAAAATTTAATACTTTTTCCTACTGGGTTTCCCTACTGATTGAACAGTAAGCTTAATTGTATATTACACCTGAAATAAATTAAAAGTTAATGGGATTTTTAAAATAACTCTTTATTCAAATCCTAACAGCCAATTCTTCCATAGATTTAATAATTGTGGGGGAAATTTGAATTTTATTAAAATTACATTCTGAATGTTTCCCACATAATTACCTAGTAGGAATAATATATATAGCATGGCAAAAAAAAGGTGCATAGAAGTTTAGTGCCAGAAAAGAATTCACAAATTGTCTCTTCCATCTTCCTTATTTTACAGAATGAGGAAATAGAGATCCAGAAATATTGTCTTACTTAAGGTCAGCTGGCAAATTAGTTCTAAAAAATAGGCTACAACTTAATTTTCTTTTTCTCCCAAATCCTGGGGGGTTTTTGCACTAGATTCTTCATTTCTATTGTTCAAATTCATGTCTTTTAATGGCAAGCAGAAGTAGTAGTTCCTAGTTTCATGCTTAAATACTTATATTGCTTCTAAATTCTTGAAATATCTACACTTATCCTTGATTTTCATTGAAAAATCTGTAGGAAGTGATTATATTTTGAATTCTTTAGATGTCATTTTCAACTAAGTTTTTTATTTAGAAAGTAGACATGACTTGATTATTCATCCTTTCTATTCTTCCCTTAGCACCTTTTTCAAGACAAAATGACTGTTGACCAAAACTCTCCATACTTTTAGTCTATCACTTTCCTTGAAAAAGGCATGTTGGTAAAGTAGATTTTAGTAGTAATAACAATAAAAGCATCTCATAAATACACACTATTTCAAGTTGTACAAAGCACTTTATATGCCCAGATCCTAGCAGCAGCCTGGGAGGTGGGTACTAAAGATATTATCCTCATTTTACAAATGAGGAAATAGCTAAGAAAATAGCCATGGTCCTAAAGACATGATATGAAAAGACATCTCTCTCTCTCTCTCTCCCCTCTGGAGCAGGGGTCGGCAACCTTTTTGACCGTGAGAGCCATAAACGCCACATTGTTTAAAATGTAATTTTGTGAGAGCCATACAGTGCTCACAGTGGGTGCTCCTGTAACAGCGCCTGAAAAAAAATTGACTTTATAGCTCCTGCAGAAAGAGCCATCTCTGGCCCTCAAAAGAGCCAGATATAGCTCGAGAGCCATACGTTGCCAACCCCTGCTCTGGAGCAATAAGAGAAGCAGAGAAAGGGTTATTCATTGATGTGGAACATTGCATATATCAGATTTTTGTGATGTATTGATTAATTTTGCTAAATGTTTTTTCTTCCCTTTTTCTTTTTTTAAATAATTTGTTATAAGCAATGATTCTTTAGGCAGCAAGGATCATAGGGATATCTAGTTGATGCAATTATTATTACATAATATTATTTGTAATAAAAAGATATATATCTATACTTTTCTTTTTTAAAAAAAACTAGTCAGGTAGGATGTCAACTGAAGATAATGCCTCTAGTCCAAGGCCAGTAATTTTCTATTACTGAGGTATATAAATATATCTCCTAAAGTCGTTACTAGGACAGAAAGTAACTTTCTGTCCTAGTAACGACTTTAGGAGAAAAGGGCAGGGCTAGGCTGCTGGAGGATAAGTGACTTGCCTAGGTCATATAGGAAGTGTCTAATGTCAGATTTGAACTCGGGTCCTCTTGGCTCTAGCTCTGGCTCTCTATCTACTGTGCTATTTATATTTAGCTGCCTGGAACGTAATACTTTAAGATTTTTTTTAATACAAATATCTCAGTTGATTCTTAAAACAATCCTGTGAGATTGGTGCTACAGATATTCTCATTTTTCAGGTGAAGAAAAGCTTGAAGTTAAGAAACTTCTTATGGCCACATAACAAGATGATATTAGGGTGCTGATGTTTTTGAGTGGCTTTTCAGTTGTGTCCAACCTTTCTTGACTTTATTTGGGGTTTTCTTGGCCAAGAGGCTAGAGTAGTTTGCCATTTTAATCTCCAATTTATTTTACAGATGAAGAAACAGAGGCAAATAGGGTTAAGTGACTTGCCCAGCATCACTTACGTGTCTGAGACTTAATTCAAACTTGAGTCTTCCTGTTTCCAGACTGGACACTGTTATCTACTGCACAAGCATCAAGGCATAGTCCTGAATTTGGAGTCAGAAAGCCTAGACTCGAATTGTTGTGAATAAAAATTAATCTTGCAAATTTTATACTAAATTTATAAGTATTTATTAGTAAGAGAAAGAAAGATATAAGGTTTCCAGCCTTTCTAACTAACTTAAAGTAATTCCCCAGCCAAGTTTTGCTCCATTGGCTCATAGATTCCCCATGCATATGGTAGGGCCAGACAAATTTAAGGCCAACCAAGGAGCAGGCTTGAGTCCAGGAAGGAACCTGTGCCCAAAAGAACAAGTTCCTGGCTTAGTCCTGGCTGGCCACCACTTGCCAGAGACAGCTTACATTTATAAGCACTGGGATGACTGAAAGAGAGCTCCTTTCACAAGGATAATGCCCCCAAAATGGCAGACTGTGGGCATTTCACATGCTGGCTTTTCAAGCTCAGTCTAAACACTTCCCCAAGATCCTCCAATTGGCCAGCATTTCACTTTAGTCCCTATATGTCAAATCCCTTGACTTCCACCAGTCCAGAATCCTACCTTCCATGCTGACAGATTGACACGTGATTATGTGACTCCTATGTCTTAAAACTTCTGAGATCTAATGGATTCCTACATATTTAATTCACACAGGATCCTGTTTCAAATGCTAGCTCTTTAACCCTGAATCAGTCATTTAGCCTCCCTTAGCCCCAGGTCATCATTTGTAAAATGAGAGGGTTGCACTAAATAGTCTTGATGTACCCTTGTAACCCTAAACTCAGTGATCCTATGTGTCATAGACAACAATTGAATCCCCCCCAAGTCTTAGCTGACTCCATGTTCTGTACCCTTTCAGTGAGTCAGTAAGCATTAACCAGGCCTGCTGTGTGCCAGGTACTGTGCTGTGTTGTAAATAACAAAAAAAGGGAAAAAAAACAATTCCTGCTCTCAAGGAGCTCAAATTCGGGTGAGGGGGAGAGGGTGAGACTATGCAAACCAACTGGGTACAAACAGGGTAAATTGGAAATAATCCACTGAAGAAAGAGACTAAGGAGGATTGCAAAAACCTTCTTGTAGAGCAGGGGTCGGCAACCTTTTTGGCCGTGAGAGCCATAAACGCCACATTTTTTAAAATGTAATTTCGTGAGAGCCGTACAGTGCTCACAGTGGGCGCTCCTGTAACAGTGCCTGAAAAAAATTACTTTATGGCTCCTGCAGAAAGAGCCATACATTGCCAACCCCTATTGTAGAGGGTAAAACTTGTAGCTGGGGCTATGATGGCATATTGCCTACGGGTTGTGCCTTCTATGTGTGTTACTTGGGCCAGTAGGTTGGCATTTGTATTTATATTTCAATAATAGCTTATATATTTACCAAGGAAAAGAAGAAATATTTTAAATAATATTAACAATCACTTATAAAATTATAACTAATGCTTTACTTCTGAAAAACTTAATAAATGTTTTTTGAAAATTTAAAACCTAGTTTTGAAGATATTTTTAAAATCTTTACCATACATAAAATATTTAAAATTTTAGTGATTCATGAAGAACCAAGTAATTAATGCAATTTTATACTTCCTTTTTCAAGTCTATTTAGACATCCAAATTTAGGGAGCTCGAAAGGTCCTTTGATTTCATCCAATCCAACTCCTAAATTTTACAGATGAAGAAACTGGGGACAAAAGTGGTTTTATGAGTTTTGTTTTTTTCTTTATCCTAAATATTTGTGGAAACATTAGATTTTTTTTATTCATTCACCATGTCCTTGATAGCTCAAGAAGAACTTCTTAGAAATATTTGAAAACAAATGGAAGTTTGTTCTGGTCATCTTCCTTTATTGTTATAGATCCTTAATTGTTGGAAACAAACAGGTAAACAAGGAAAAGGATACTAATGTTTTCAGCCCTTTGCTAAATGTGTATTTCCTTTAAGTGATGTTCTTCCTGTCCTCGCTGGTCCAAAATTGTGGAGTTAAATTATCCTAGAGTTTTTACCAAATGGTGAACAGAATTTTCATTGCAGTGGACAAAATACATTAGAACTTCTTACAGGAGTCACTGTTTAAGGGTAGAATCCAGTATAAGCTGAAGTCTGGGTCTTATGTAAGGATGTTAAATTGATAAAACACCAATGGGACCTTTTTAGGAAGAAGTTTCATATAGAAGATAGTTCAGCAGTTTGGAACCAGAAGATAGCATTATATTTGAGTCTCCAGTAAACTTTTTTTTTTAATTGTATCCTTCCCCAATTGAGTTGTGACCTTAAAGCTTCATTTTATATATATAAATCTTAGAAGTTTAGTAGTTGTTTTAGAGTGTTCATCTCTGAAGAGGCATTTAGGAAACTCATTTTTATTTTTTATATTTTTATTTCATTAAATATTTCCTACTTGCATGTTT
The DNA here is from genome assembly GCF_016433145.1 of Gracilinanus agilis. NCBI lineage: Eukaryota > Metazoa > Chordata > Mammalia > Didelphimorphia > Didelphidae > Gracilinanus > Gracilinanus agilis. The sequence continues at coordinate 362,143,725 of NC_058130.1, read as the reverse complement.
TATTTTTAACATTCATTTTTTAAAAATTGAGCTCAAAATTCTTTCCCTCTCTCCTAACTATTGAAAAGGCAAGCATTTATACATTTATCATTTATAAATTTGCAGTCATATGAAACATAACTCCATATTAGCCATGTTACACAGACACCCGTCCACAAAGTAAGAAAAAGAGAATGAAAAAAAGTATGCTTCTACCTCACACCTAGCAGATTGGCTAAAATGATAGTAGGGGAGAGTAATGTATGTTGGAGGGGATGTGGCCAAATTGAGACATTAATGCATTGCTGGTAGAGTTGTGAACTGATCCAACCATTCTGGATGGCAATTTGGAACTACGCTCAAAGGACTATTAAAGATTGCCTGCCCTTTGATCCAGCCATACCATTGCTGGGTTTGTACCCTAAAGAGATCATAGATAAACAGACTTGTATGAAAATATTTGTAGCCACGCTTTTTGTGGTGTCAAAAAACTGGAAAACGAGGGTATGCCCTTCTATTGGGGAATGGCTGAACAAATTGTGGTATCTGCTGGTGATGGAATACTATTGTGCTCAAAGGAATAATAAACTGGAGGAATTCCGTGTGAACTGGAAAGACCTCCAGGAATTGATGCAGAGCGAAAGGAGCAGAGCCAGAAGAACACTGTACACAGAGACCAATTGAATGCAGTGGACTTCTGTACTAGCAGCAATGCAATGATCCAGGACAATTCTGAGGGACTTATGGAAAAGAATGCTACCCATATTCAGAGGAAGAACTATGGGGGAGGAAACACAGAAGAAAAGCAACTGCTTGAACACATGGGTTAAGGCGGACATGATTGGGGATGTAGACTCGAAACTACCATACCAATGCAACTATCAACAATTTGGAAATAGGTCTTGATTGATGACACATGTTAAAACCAGTGGAAATGCGCATCAGCTGGCGGGGGGAGGTGGGGGAGTGAAGGGAAAAGTAAGAACATGAATCATGTAACCATGATAATTTTTCTAAAAAATAAAAATCCTTTTTTTTAAAAAAGTATGCTTCAGTTTGTACTCAGAGCTCATCAATTCTCTCTCTCTGGAGATGGACAGTATTTTTCACTATGGGTCCTTTGGAATTGTTTTGATCAGAGTAGCAAAGTCTTTCACAGTTGATCATTCTTACAGTATTGTTATTACTATATAGATTATTCTCCTGGGTCTGTTTCCTTCAATTTGCATCAGTTCCTTTAAGTGTTTCCAATTGTTGTTGGTTTTTTCCCCTAAAATTACCCTGCTCATCATGTCTTATAGCACAGTAGTATTCTATCACAGTCATGCTATAACTTGTCCAGTCATTCCCCAATTAATGGACATCCTCTCAATTCCCAGGACTTTGCCACCACAAAAAGAGATGCTATAAATATTTTTGCATGAATTAAGTTCTTTTCCCTTTTCTTTAATCTCTGGGATACAGATCTGGAAGTTGGTATTGCTGGCAATTTTATAGCCCATTGAGCATATTTCTAAATTGTTATCCAGAGTGGTTTTGCCAGTTCATAACTCTACTAGCAATTCCTATTTTTCTACATCTCAAGCATTTTTCCTTTTCCTTTTCTTTCCATATTAGCCAATCTCATAGGTGTGGGTTGGTGATGCCTCAGAGTTGTTTTAATTTGCATTTCTCTAATCAGTTGTGATTTAGAACATTTTTTTGTGTGACTTTGATCACATACTAATTTTTTCAGTCCTCTGCTAAATGTGTATTTCCTTTAAGTGATGTTCTTCCTGTCCTAGCTGGTCCTGCACTGTGGAGTTAAATTATCCTAAAGTTTTTACCAAATGGTCAAAAGAATTTTCATTGCAGTGGATGAAATACGTAGAACATCTTAGTTTACATAGCTTTGATACTTCTGAAAACTGCCTATTCATATCCTTTGATCACTTATCAAATGGGGGATCACTCTTATTTTTACAAATTTGCCTCAAACTTACTGCAAAAAGTATTTTTTCCCAGTGTTCTGCTTTCCTTTGAATTTTGGTTGCATTGGTTTTGTTTGTGCAAAAGCCATTTAGAAAATTTAGGTGAATAAGAGCAGATGAATTTATAACTAGTAGAAGTGACCAAATTTTGTTTTTCCCCTGCAAAGCTGGAAAACAAAAACTTTAAAGTAAAAGAGCTATATTTGAATATATCAATATATGAATGCCTTTTTACCTCTTCCCCTTCCTTAATTTAAGCTACATACTGGTTTTAAGATAACCAATTTAAATAAAGGGAATGAATACTATACTAGAGCAACACAAAACCAAATCTCTTTATTCTTCTATATCTTCCTTTTGATGTTACTAGACCAAAGAAGCTAGTGTGCTCTATCATAAAGGTATTTCCATAGCATTCAGCTTACTGTCTTGTCTGTCTAGACTGCTTATATGGCATTCTGGTTCTACTAGTAGAATAATATCTCTTTACGCTGCATAACAATTGGATTTTTCCTTTCAGTGAAGGAAAAATAATAGCTCACTTGTACTTTTCAATGTACAAAGTATAAAATGCTTTTCTTACAATAGTCCTGTGATATACATAAGTATTATCTCCATCTTATGATGAGGCTGCGGAGGTCCAAAGAGGTTAAGTGACTTTCCTAGGATAAGTGACAGATAAAATACATTTCTTACAGTTGCAAACTAAAGGTCCTTTAAAAAGCTGGCTCTCCTTGTTTTAGGGTCTTTGTTTCTTCAGAGTTTAGGATTTATATTCAGTTTCTGACTTTGCTATTTATTTCCTGAGGGACTCTGGGCAAATCATTTAAGTTCTGTGGGCTTTACTCTCCTCTTCTATAAAATGAAATGAATGGACAGGTTGACTTTTAAGGCCTTTTTCATCTCTAAATCTATGATCCTATAACTGGGGAGACCTAAACTTGGACTTGTTGGAATTCTTGGATTTGTTCTGATTTGTCACCTGAGTAAGAAGAAGTAAGACAACAATCTCTTCTCCATGCCAGCCATTGAGTTTCCTGACTTCCAAGCAAAGATGGTTGCAAGCTACAATTCAATGTTTAGTCATTAGCAGAAATTAATAAAGGATTAGAGGATGGTAGCCAAGATGACAGAGAAGAAACAGGGACCTTCTTGCTCTCTCAGAAATTACTCTCCAAACAACTTTGATATTGCCTCAAAAACAAAAGCAAATTCAAAAACAAAAAGATGGAGTGAAAAATTTTCCGCCCAGCACAACTTAAAAGGTTGGCATGAAAGGTCTATTGCACTAGGAGGGTAGGAGTGAAATACAGACCAGTGCACCAAGGCAGGCACCACCATGGCAGGCTTTGCAGACCTTGGGGACAACTGAATCAGTGGCAACTATCTCCAGAGCTCTCAGACATAGAGGGTAAGGGGCTGGTCAGACAACTGGTCAGAAAGAGATTACTGAGGTATCTTTGCTGGCTCTGGGTGTAGGTAGGACTCTGTTTCAGCACCCATATACAGATCCAGGTCCAAGTCCTGGGGCCTGGTCCCAGGTGAGGAGAAGCACTAGTTCACTAGTCCTTGAGGCCCCAGGGAACAGAGGACCATGGTTACATTTCTTGTGCAGAAAAGTGCCTATGGTCACTCACAGACATAAGATTATAACAATAGAAACAAAAAAGGAGGTGCTAAAAATTTTTTTAATTGCAGGACATATGGTAACTATGAAGCAAGAAAGAGTTGAAAGGTGACAGTGTTTTTTTAAACCTAAATAACTATGATACCTTTTTTAATCAATTTTTTCATAATCTTTGTTTCACATTGCCTAATTTTCCACTACATTCCTTTTTTTATACTTCTCATGTAAGAAAGAATTTTTCAAAGGAAAGGAGAAAGAGAGGGCAAAGATTAGCAAAACCAATCTTATAGCAACATTAAGAATATCTGCAGTGTTTCACACTTTAATACTTCCTACCTCTACAGAGGAGTAGAGGTGTTTTCTACTTTCAAACTCTTTGTAATCAAGCCTGACCTGTAATTTTGCACCGTTCATTTTCTGTTGTTTCATAGTTCTTTTTGTTTATGTCATTCTGTGTGTGGAGGGGGTATGTATGTATGCATGTATATGCTTTTTTTCTTTAAACTTTGCTTAATTCATTTAGAAGATCAGTGGATAGTACATTAGGCCCTGGAGTCAGGAAGACCTGAGTTCAAATTTGGCCTTGGACATTTAGCTGTGTGACTGCATCAGTTTGCTCAACTGGAAAATGGGGATAATAATAGCATCTACCCCTTAGGGTTGTGGTATTTGGGAACTGGGATGCTTTAACTTATAGTCACTATTATATAAATACTGATTCCCTTTCTCTTCAGTTTGTGTCAGTTCATGTTAGTCTTTGCATGCTTCTTTATATTTGTTCTCTGTTATAATACAATAATATTCCATTATGTTAATGTACCAAAATTTGTTTTAGTTGGAATAATTTAAATTGAAGAATTGGATGAGTTTATTTGGGGTAGAAGTGTGCAAAGAGAAAATAATAAAAGCCTGAGGGCAGAACTAGTGATAGTAAAAATCAGCAAAAATAGTTCCCTGCCCTGCAATTCTGAAAAAGGATTCCTACAGAGGAAGTTTATCATGCAGTATCAGCTCAGGCACTGAATATGGAGTAGAAATATTCTGATTTGGAGCTAAATGCTAATTTAGCAAAGAGAAGAGGTGCCTTAGAATGGAATAAGAAAATTTCATTAGTTTCTATCACAATCAAAATAAAATCTTTCTTCTTGGAGATAATCTAGTTCTCTTGCTTTTGATTAGATCTTACGCACTATTCTTATAATTTGGTTTCCCAAATACCTCAGACTGGGAAGAGATGATGTACTGAGGGTAGATTTCCAGGTATACATTGAAGTTCCTTTTGGATTTGAATTTGAGTTATTTTCTCTTTTCAGTGACAACATAGCTTCATCATTTTTTTTAAAGGCCCTTCACATGTTTTCTATGTTAGGAAGATTTCACTATATATTTTCCTCCACAAAATTTTCAGAATGTTGTAAAATTACTTGTTTGAAGGTCTTATCCTTTCTAATAATTATATTTCTTGGTAAATTGAGGTCCTTAATATGTACATTAAACATGGTACAAGGCTGAGAGAATCACATCATTCCATAAATTACTCTGCTCAAGTATTGTCATGTAAAGTGTTATATATTAAACATGAATCTTATTGAATATCATTTGCAGGTAACCGCCACCTCATCTAGTTTTTTCTTGAATACAATTTAATAAATTTATTTCTAATGGCAGGTAGTTTGTTCAATAACTTCTCTTTTTTGTATTATCTTTGATAGCAAGAAAGTTTTGAATGTTCTATAATTTTCTGATTGTTGCCCAAATTTTATATGTTCTGTGGTACTTTTAACTTTATATAACAATCATTAGATCTTTGAATTATAGCTTCTTTGGACGAGTACCCTTCTCCCCAGTTTTTAAAATTAATGATCCATTAGTATATTTAGTATAACCTCAAGTCTGGTCTCCTGTCAACTTTGAGTTCTTCCAGCCATAAAATTATCTAATTTATGCTAGTTGCCATTTTTTACTTTCTGCTCAGTAAACTAAGCTTCTATCATCATATCTTCTTCTGTCAGTAGTGTCAGATTCGTTACTTGGTCTTGGGAAACAAACAAGTCATTATAGAACTGCTGACATAAATGTTCTATCTTTGGTGTGCTTATCTCTTTCTATTTTTGTCTACAAGTGCTACAGGTATTGACTAAAATGTTTCTGTTCTTACCTTCACTCCTTTTTCTCCTTGACTGCTTTATCTTCTCCCCTCCCTCCCAAATAGCTATATATAATCCTCTAGGATTTTTATTTCCTTACTAATTGTCACATTTGATCCCTCCCCTTTTATAATCTTTTTGACTCATTAATTCTAGCATTTTTGTATTTGTGCACTTTGTTGGAATCTTTCTGATGCAGTAGTTTCCCAAAGTTTTTGTTTTTATTATGACCTTCACAAACACCAACAAATATTCCCATATATAAAGAAAAGAAAAATTAGATTGTATATGAAACTGTATAAATCTATTATGTACAACTTTTTACGTATATGTTAAATCTTACTTGGTGTATAACAGTTCCCTGCCACCTGAACTCTTCTTTTAAGTTCTTCTCTTCCTCTTCCCTTCCTCCTCTTCCTCTTCGCTATAACAATGATGTCCTTAATGATTGGTCTTTTGCATTGATCAAACTTTTTTTTAATCTTTTAAAATTGTTTTCCTTTATAACGTTATAGCTATTAGTGCTCCCTTTCCTGTAGATTTTTGAGTAATTTAGTCAAGAGCTTCCTTCTTTGAGATTTCTACCCAAACTGCAATTCTAGGTTAACCTCAGGCTTTGGTTTTTATATTGCCTATGTCTCTTTCATTATCATGTATAAGAATCTAGTCAAAAGCACATTTAGGATCTGTTTTCTAGTCCTGATAAGATTACATAGGAGGCAGCTGGGTAGCTCAGTGGAGTGAGGGTCAGGCCTAGAGACAGGAGGTCCTAGGTTCAAACCCGGCCTCAGCCACTTCCCAGCTGTGTGACCCTGGGCAAGTCACTTGACCTCCATTGCCCACCCTTACCAATCTTCCATCCTTGAATTATATGAACCCACTAGACTACATAATAATAATAGTTATAATTTTTAAAATGGAAATATATGAAGAAATGTAATCATTTTGGGGAAAAGCTGGAAAAATCCAACCACTTTTTTCAAACACAAAGGAGAAATGAGATATATTTGTTCTTAAAAAAAAAAAATCTAAAATAAATGTGATAGTTACCAAATGTAACAAATGTAAACAATAATAAAACTGATTGCTATTTTGAAGATGAGATGGATTTGGAGATGCATATGTAATCTTCCTGGTATATATTCAAGTTGTCCATCTAATCTCCCATTTTTCACTTGATGACAGGTTCCACCTCCTTTTTTAGTCCCACCTATCTTTTCATTGGGCATATAATACATTCTCCTAACTTCACATGCCATGCATCATTTTTTATGTGTCCTGTTTTGAATTTGAGATTGTCTGTGATTCATAATCACATACTATAATGGTGAATATTGTTATTGAAAGATGATGTTTTGAAGTTTGGCTTTATAAGAACTATTCAGTTTCCATGTCTTACTCTAATTCGCCACCCCCAGCTCACTGTTGATCTGTAGCATCCAACTATGTGCAATGTGATCTGATTATATTAACCCCCTAATTAATAACCAGGATACTTTTAGAATAAAATAAAAACTCTTCAGCCTGGTATTTAAAATCCTTCACTGTTTGATTCCAACCCACCTTCCGAGCCCTCATGCATGTGCATTCCACATTCCAGACAAACTGGCCTATTTGCTAGTCCCTACAATTAACTCTTTCCTTATCTACCTCTTAGAATACCTCCCTTCCTGTCAAGTTGGTTTGCCATCTCCTATGAGAAGCTTTTCCTAATGTCCTTACCCTTTATTCTTTCCTTTCTAAAATTATTGTGCATGTGTTTATTCATTTAGTGTCTCTTTAGCAGGATTGATAAACTCTTTGAGGAGAAACATGTTTTGTTTTGTTTTTTACTTTGTATCCTGAGCTTTTTGTGAGTGCCTTGTGCTCAGTTCATGGGAAGGGAAATATTGCAGAATTAAGAGCACAAGAAAGTAACTTTGCAGAGTTTGCAGAGCAAGAATGCTTAATGCTTAGTAAATTGGATATAATGAAATTTATGTCACTTGGATTTTGCCAATGATTTGTTTGTCTGCTAAAGAAACTGCTGTATTCTTTATTCAGAAGCTTTTTAGGTCACTCAAAAGATTGTCCTAAATGTAAATAATAATAAAAATAACTAGCATTTATATAGCATCTCCTATGTACCAGGCACTATGCTAAGTATGGAAACAAGAAGGGCAAAAGATAGTCCCTGCCCCCAGAAAAAATCCAGTGGGGGGCCATAATATGCAATTGTATATAAATGTATATACAAACTAAGCTACATACAGGACAATAGGAAAGAATTAACAGAGAAGGTATTGAAATTAAGAGGAGCTTGGATTGGGGAAGGCTTCCTATAGAACAGTGGTTCCCAGACTTTTTGGCCTACTGCCCCCTTTCCAGAAAAATATTACTTAGCCCCCTGGAAATTAATTTTTTTAAAATTTTAATAGCAATTAATAGGAAGGATAAATGCACCTGTGGCCATCACTGCTTCCCTGGATTGCTGCAGCACCCACCAGGGGGTGGTAGTGCCCACTTTGGGAATCACTGCTATAGAAGATGAGAATTTAGATGGGACAAAAAAAAAAGCCAAGGAGGTCAATAGTCAGAACAGAGGAAGATGGTGGACAGCCAGAGAAAAATGCTTAGAGCTGAGGGATGAAGTGTCTTGTTGGTGGAACAGCCAGGAAGCCAATTTCACTGGCTCAGAATACTTGTTGGAATGCATTACAAAACTGGAAAGGCAGAAGGAGGCTAGGGTATAAAGGGCTTTGAATATTGTATATTGTATTTGATCCTGGAAATGATAAGAAGCCACAGGAGTTTAGAAACACAGGGGCTAGAATTAGTATTAGGAAAGAATTACTGAACTCATACATAGCACTTATAGTCTACATATTTAGTGATTAATCATGCATTATTTTGTGATATTCCCTATAATACTCTCTTTGTTATTATTTAATTCTCATGTTTTAATGAGATGTAATAGTATATCTTCACCCATATTTGACAGAAGCTTGACCTTTGAATTCAAGAAGATTTGAGCTCTAGTTCTACATCTGAGGCATACGAGCTATGTACCAGAAGCAAGTTATTTAACTTTCCAATTACTAGAGAACTCTGAAGCTATAAGTTGAACATGAAATGTAGTAAGAAGGAGAGTTCTCTGACCTGAATTATAGGTCAGGACCAAAAAAAAAAAACTTTAAAAATAACAAATATTAAAAATTTCAATTTTGTCGATTTCCTGACTAGTTTTCAGTTTGCTAAGGACGGGGCAGGGAACCTGAAAAAAGCCAGGAGATGGGGGAGGAGAGAGTTACAGGCATAGGAGATAACTAGGAAGGATGCCTTAAGTTAGGAAATGGAATATCTTGTCTGAGGAACAGAGACAACTGAGACTAAAGAGCTGTGACTTGCTCATTGTTCCATGAAATAAATGGAAGCCTAGGTCTTAGGACTCTTTCTATGAAGTCCCAAAGTTGTTAAGTACATCTTCCATAACTTTGTAGACAAATGGTTAAAAGCTCTGTAGATTTCCTTTTGTTCCTTCCTGTGGAAAATTTTTTAATAGAATTCATTTATTCTAATAGATTTTTATTTAAATTTTTTAATTCAATTTTATTTTCAGTTTAAAATTCTCTCTCTCCCACCCAAAGAGAAGCCAAGAATAAAACCCATTGCATATGTTTTATGTGTATTCATGCAAAACAAATTCCTGCTCTAGCCTTGTCAAGAAAGAAAGAAAAGAAATATTGCTTCAATCTGTATTCTGAGTCCATCAGTTTCCTATAGAGAGAGAGGTAGCATATTTCATCATGAATCCTTTGGAATTGTTGTTGTTCATTGTACTAAATCTTTCAAAGTTGATTATCTTTACAATATTGATATTACTATGTAGAATATTGCTCCGGTTCTATACTTCTGGTTCTACACTTCACTTTGCATTAGTTCATACAAATCTTCCTAGATATTTCTGAGACCATTCCTTTCATCAATTTTTATAATACCATAATACTACATCACATTCATATATGGTAACTTGTTTATCCATTCCCCAGTGAACAGGTAGTACCTCTTTAGTTTCTAATTCTTTGACAACACAAAAAGAGCTGCTATAGATTTAAATAATATGGGTCCTTTTCTCCTTTCTTTGATCTTTTTGGGATATAGACCTAGTAGCAGTATCTCTGGGTATGTTTGTGCAATTTAATTGCTTTTCGAACATAGTTGCAAATTTCTTTCCAGAATAATTAGACCATTTAAAAGTTTTACAACAGCACATTATTTTTTTCTAAACCCTTTCCTTCTGTCTTGGTATTAATTCTAAAACATAAGAGTGGCAAGTGCTAGGCATTTCAGGGTTAAGTGATTTGCCCAGAGTCATACAACCAGGTAGTGTCTGAGGCCAGATTTAAACACGGGACCTTCTGTCACCAGTGTTGGTGCCCCAACAGCACATTAAAGTACCTGTTTTCCCATAGCTCCTCCAGTGTTTATGATTTTCCTCTTTTGTCAACTTAGACAATCTGATGGGCATGCTGTATGCCTTTAAGCTATTTAAATTTTCATTTCTGTATTTACTAGTAGATTTAGAGCATTTTTTCATATGGCTTTTGATAGCTTGGATTTCTTCTGAAAACAACTTATATCTATCTATCCTCAGACCACTTGAGGAAAGGCTCTTCTTAAAAATTTGACTCAGTCACCTATATATCCTAGAAATAAGTCTTTTATTAGATAAATATGCTGCAGATCCCCAAACCCCATTTTAGCTATACTGGTTTTGCCTTTGCAAATACTTTAATTTACGTGATGAAAATCATCCATTTAGTAAAATGGAAAAATAATTTTAACAGTAAAATGCTAATTGTAAATATATTTTAATATGGTTGTTTACTTATTTATTTTTGTATGTACCTATATTTTTCCATTTCAGAGGGATTTTATCTTAGTGGTGTGTCCTATATTCAAGGTCACTTCGTATCCAGATAAATGCAGCTTTATTGGTGATCCACATCTGATATAGCTCTATTATCAAGAATATTTGATTAATACTATAAAGCAGTGGCCATCAAAACGGTATGGTACTGGCTAAGAAACAGAAGGGAGGATCAGTGGAATAGACTTGGGGTAAGTGACATCAGCAAGACAGTGTATGATAAACCCAAAGAGCCCAACTTTGGGGACAAAAATCCACTATTTGACAAAAACTGCTGGGAAATTTGGAAAACAATATGGGAGAGATTAGGTTTAGATCAACATCTCACACCCTACACCAAGATAAATTCAGAATGGGTGAATGACTTGAATATAAAGAGGGAAACTATAAATAAGTTAAGTGAACACAGAATAGTATACCCGTTAGATCTCTGGGAAAGGAAAGATTTTAAAACGAAGCAAGAGTTAGAGAAAATTACAAAATGTAAAATAAATGATTTCAATTATATCAAACTAAAAAGCTTTTGTACAAACAAAAACAATGCAACCAAAATCAGAAGGGAAACAACAAATTGGAAAAAAAAAATAACAAAAAACTCTGACAGGGGTCTAATTACTCAAATATACAAGGAGTTAAATCAATTGTATAAAAAATCAAGCCATTCCCCAATTGATAAATGGGCAAGGGACATGAATAGACAATTTTCAGATAAAGAAATCAAAAGTATCAATAAGCACATGAGAAAGTGTTCTAAATCTCTACTGATTAGAGAAATGCAAATCAAAACAACTCTGAGGTACCACCTCACACCTAGCAGATTGGCTAAAATGATAGAAGGGGAGAGTAATGAATGTTGGAGGGGATGTGGCAAAATTGGGACATTAATGCATTGCTGGTAGAGTTGTGAACTGATCCAACCATTCTGGAAGGCAATTTGGAACTATGCTAAAAGGGCTATAAAAGATTGCCTTCCCTTTGATCCAGCCATACCATTGTTGGGTTTGTACCCCAAAGAGATCATAGATAAACAGACTTGCATGAAAATATTTATAGCCACGCTTTTTGTGGTGGCAAAAAACTGGAAAATGAAGGTATGGCCTTCAATTGGGGAATGGCTGAACAAACTGTGGTATATACTGGTGATGGAATACTATTGCGCTCAAAGGAATAATAAATTGGAGGAATTCCATGTGAACTGGAAAGACCTTCAGGAATTGATGCAGAGTGAAAGGAGCAGAGCCAGAAGAACATTGTACACAGAGACCAATACACTGGTAAAATAGAATGTAATGAACTTCTGTACTAGCAGCAATGCAATGATCCAGGACAATTCCGAGGGACTTATGGAAAAGGACGCTACCTGCATTCAGAGGAAGAACTGCAGGAGTGGAAACAGAAGAAAAGCAACTGCTTGAACACATGGGTTGAGGCAGACATGATTGGGGATGTAGATTCGAAACTACCACACCAATGCAACTATCAACAATTTGGAAATAGGTCTTGATCAATGACACATGTTAAAACCACTGGAAATAAGCATTGGCTATGGTGGAGGGACCTCGGGGGGTGAAGGGGAAAGTAAGGACATGAATCATGTAACCATGTTAACTTTTCTAAAAAATAAATATTATTAAATGTTAAAAAAAATAAAAAAAGAATATTTGTTTAAAGAGAACATTTCCATTCCTTGATCATCTTAGATAAACCTTTATAGCATTAAGAGTATTATATTCAAGCACTGGAAAATTTTTATAAGTGGTTATTAAAGGCATTATGACATCTCTAGGTCAATTTCTCTCTTATTTTCAATTCTTTATGTGTCCAGGTAAATTGGTGAAGAAAAGTAGTTGACATGGGCACCTGTCATTTCTCTTTTTTTATTTTCATCTATTTTCAGATACTAGATAATATGTTTTAGTATTTATAGGAGAACCCATTGAAGAACACATTTACTTAAGATGTTATAGAAATAAGGAACTTATTAAACACTTAGGTCCTCTAGGCATTATAGAAGTACTAAGTCCATTTTTAACAACAATAACATATTACCAGCATTTTTTTCCTTTATATTAATTACAATTGAGAAATCTTTTATTTCAAGATAAAAGCAAAGAAATTATTCAGCAAAATTGCCCTGAAGTTCTACAACAAGAGGGCAATATAGACATTGAAAGGATCCATAGATCACCCTCTACACTGAACACAGAAAAGTCAACACCAAGGAATATAATAGCCAAATTCAAGAGCTTTCAAGTAAAAGAAAAAATCTTACAAGAAGCCAGAAAGAGACAATTCAAATATCAAGGAGCACCAATCAGGATCACACAGGATCTGGAAGCCTCCACGCTAAAAGACCGCAAGGCTTGGAATACGATATTCAGAAAGGCAAGAGAGATGGGCCTTCAACCACGGATCAACTACCCATCAAAACTGACTATATACTTCCAGGGGAAAGTATGGGCATTCAACAAAATTGAAGATTTCCAAGTATTTGCACAAAAGAGACCAGGACTAAATGGAAAGTTTGATATCCAACCACAAAAATCAAGAGAAAACATGAAAAGGTAAATAAGAAACAGAGGAGAAAGAAAGAAAACTCATATTTTTTAAAATTTGACTCTTTAAGGGCTTAAATAAGATCTAATTATCTGTATTCCTATGTGGAGAAATGCTATGTATAATTCTCTGTAGTGAACTCTATTCACTATTATAATATTCACTATTATAGCAATCAGAAGAATAACTCATAGGGAGAGGACAGAATACTAAATGGTCTAAGATGACATGGGGGGTGAGGAAGAGGGGGGGGAATAGTAGGGGACACCAACAGAAATTTGAGTGAATAAGAAAAATAGGATAGGCAAAAAACTGGAAAAGGAGGTTATGTCCTTCAATTGGGGAATGGCTGAACAAATTGTGGTATATGATGGTGATGGAATACTATTGTGCTAAAAGGAATAACAAACTTGAGAAGTTCCAGCTGAACTGAAAAGACCTTCAGGAACTGATGCTGAGTGAAAGGAGCAGAGCCAGAAGAACATTGTACACAGAGACTGATATACTATGGTAAAATCGAATGCAATGGACCTGTGTACCAGCAGCAATACAAAAACCCAGGACAATTCTGAGGGATTTTTGGTAAAGAACGCTACCCACATCCAGAGGAAGGACTGCAGGAGAGGAAACATATAAGAAAAACAGCTGCTTGAACGCAAGGGTTGGGGTGGACGTGATTGAGGATGTGGAGTTGAAACTACCAACAATTTGGAAATAGGTCTTGATCAAGGACACATGATAAAACCAGTGGAAATGTGTGTCGGCCATGGGTGGGGGGAATGCGTGGGGTGAAGGGGAAAGTAGGAGCATGAATCATGTAACCATGTTAAAAATGAATATTAATAAATGTTTAAAATTAAAAGAAAAATAGGATATTCTATTAAACACAAAGAGGGCATGGGAAGGGGAGGGGATAAATACTATTATAAGAAGGAGAGGAAGAGAGCATTAATAGGTAATATTTAAACCTTACTCTCAGTGTAATCAACCCGGAGAGGGAAGAGTAGCTATCTTATCCATTGGGATAAAAAACTCTATTTAACCCTACTGAGAAAGTCAGAAGGGATAAACCAAAGGGAGCAAGGGAGTGGGGAGGTCAAAAAGGGGGAGGGAATTCATTAGGCCTTTAAAAATAAAAAGAGGGGAATAACAAGGGAGGGGGTAGAAAGGGAAGCTAATCAAGGGAGGGGATAAGGGATACCAGCTCAAAGCAAACCACTGGTTTAAAAGAAATTAGTGGAAGAAGGAGTGGGTCCAGGGGAGGATACAAAAATGTCAGTGAATGCACAACTGATAATTGTAACTCTGAATGTGAATGAGATGAACTTGCTCATAAAATGGAAGCAAATAGCAGAGTGTATCAGAAACCAAAATCCTACCATATGTTGTCTACAAGAAACACATATGAGGCGGGTAGACATACACAAGTTTAAGGTTAAGGGCTTGAGCAAAATCTTTTGGGCATCAAATGAGAAAAAGAAGGCAGGAGTGGCTATTATGATCTCTGACAAAGCCAAAGTAAAAATAAATATGATTAAAAAAGACAGGGAAGGTCATTACATCCTGATTAAAGGCAGTAAAAACAATGAGGAAATAACACTGCTCAATATATATGCACCAAGTGCTATAGCATCCAAATTCATACAGGAGAAACTGGCAGAGCTCAAGAAGGAAATAGATAGTAAAACCATAATAGTGGGAGATCTAAATATTCCTCTTTCAGATCTAGATAAATCAAACCAAAAAATAAATAAGAAAGAGGTAAGAGAGGTGAATGAAGTCCTAGAAAAATTAGATTTAATTGATATGTGGAGAAAAATAAATAGGGACAAAAAGGAATACACCTTTTCAGCTGCACATGGTACATTCACAAAGATTGACCATGTAATAGGGCACAGAATCATAGCAAACAAATGCAAAAGAGCAGATATAATAAATGTAACCTTCTCAGATCATAATGCAATAAAAATAATAATTAGTAAGGGCACCTGGACAGGAAAATCAAAAACTAATTGGAAATTAAATAATATGATTCTTCAAAACCAATTTGTCAAAGAAGGAATCATAGAAACAATCAAT
>NC_058130.1:362079494-362128363 GCF_016433145.1 Gracilinanus agilis | reverse complement strand
AAACCAATTGGAAATTAAACAATATGATTCTCCAAAACCAATTTGTCAAAGAAGAAACCATAGAAACAATCAACAATTTCGTTGAAGAGAATGACAATGATGAGATATCCTACCAAATTCTGTGGTATATAGCCAAGGCAGTACTCAGGGGGAAATTTATATCCTTGAGTGCATATATTAACAAATTAAGGAGGGCAGAGATTAATGAATTGGGCATGCAACTCAAAAAATTAGAAAGCGAGCAAATTAAAAATCCCCAGATGAAAACTAAATTAGAAATACTAAAAATTAAGGGAGAAATTAATAAAATCAAAAATTAAAGAACTATTGAATTAATAAATAAGACTAGAAGCTGGAATTTTGAAAAAAAGATAAAATTGACAAAGTACTGGTCAATCTAATAAAAAAAGGAAAGAAGAAAACCAAATTGACAGTATTAAAGATGAAAAGGGAGACCTCACCACTAATGAAGGGGAAATTAAGGCAATCATTAAAAACTATTTCACCCAATTATATGCAAGAAATATAACAATTTAGGAGATATGGATGAATTTTTACAAAAATATAAATTGCCTAGATTAACAGCAGAAGAAATAGAATACCTAAATAATTCCATATCAGAAATAGAAATTGAACAAGCCATCAAAGAACTCCCTAAGAAAAAATCGCCAGGACCTGATGGATTCACAAGTGAATTCTATCAGACATTCAAAGAGCAACTAATCCCAATACTATACAAATTATTTGATATGATAAGCAAAGAAGGAGTCCTACCAAATTCCTTTTATGATACAAATATGGTCCTGATTCCAAAGCCAGGTAGACCAAAAACAGAGAAAGAAAACTATAGACCAATCTCCCTAATGCACATAGATGCAAAAATCTTAAATAGAATATTAGCAGAGACTCCAGCAAGTAATTAAGAAGATCATCTACCATGATCAGGTGGGATTTATACCAGGAATGCAAGGATGGTTCAACATTAGGAAAACCATCCACATAATTGACCATATCAACAGTCTAACAAACAAAAATCACATGATTATCTCAATAGATGCTGAAAAAGCCTTTGACAAAATACAGCATCCATTCCTATTGAAAACACTGAAAAGTATAGGAATAGAAGGACCTTTCCTAAAAATAATAAACAGTATATACCTAAAACCATCAACAAGCATTATATGCAATGGGGATAAATTAGAAGCCTTCCCAATAAGATCAGGAGTGAAACAAGGATGCCCATTATCACCTCTATTATTCAACATAGTACTAGAAACACTAGCAATAGCAATTAGAGAAGAAAAAGAAATTGAAGGTATCAAAATAGGCAATGAGGAGACTAAGCTATCACTCTTTGCAGATGATATGATCTACTTAAAAAATCCTAGAGAATCAACTAAGAAGCTTGTAGAAATAATCAACAACTTTAGCAAAGTTGCAGGATACAAAACAAATGCACATAAATCATCAGCATTTCTATATATTTCCAACACATTAGAGCAGCGAGAGGTAGAAAGAGAAACACCATTTAAAATCACCCTAGACAATATAAAATACTTGGGAATCTATCTACCAAAGCAAACACAGCAATTATAGGAAAACAACTACAAAACACTTTCCAAACAAATAAAACTGCATCTCAACAATTGGAAAGCCATTAATTGTTCATGGGGAGAACGGGCTAACATAATAAAAATGACCATTCTACCCAAATTAATTTACCTATTTAGCGCCATACCTATCAAATTACCAAAAAACTTCTTTACTGAATTAGGAACAACTATAACAAAGTTCATTTGGAATAACAAAAGATCAAGAATATCACGGGAAATAATGAAAAAAATGTGAAGGTAGGGGGCCTAGCAGTACCAGATATTAAACTATACTATAAAGCAGCAGTTGTCAAAACAATATGGTACTGGCTAAGAGACAGAAGGGAGGATCAGTGGAATAGACTTGGGGTAAATGATATCAGCAAGACAGTGTATGATAAACCCAAAGAGCCCAACTTTTGGGACATGAATCCACTATTTGACAAAAACTGCTGGGAAATCTGGAAAACAATATGGGAGAGATTTAGAGCAACATCTCACACCCTACACCAAGATAAATTCAGAATGGGTGAATGACCCGAATATAAAGACGGAAACTGTAAATAAGTTAAGTGTACACAAAATAGTATACCTGTCAGATCTCTGGGAAAGGAAAGATTTTAAAACCAAGCAAAAGTTAGAGAAAATTACAAAATGCAAATTAAATGGTTTTGATTATATTAAGCTAAAAAGCTTTTGTACAAACAAAAACAATGTAGTCAAAATCAGAAGAAACAACAAATTGGGAAAAAATCTTTATAACAAAAAACTCTGACAGGGGTCTAATTACTCAAATATACAAGGAGTTAAATCAATTGTATAAAAAATCAAGCCATTCCCCAATTGAAAAATGGGCAAGAGACATGAATAGGCAATTCTCAGGTAAAGAAATCAAAAGTATCAATAAGCACATGAGAAAGTGTTCTAAATCTCTAATAATTAGAGAAATGCAAATCAAAACAACTCTGAGGTGTCACCTCACACCTAGCAGATTGGCTAAAATGAAAGAAGGGGAGAGTAATGAATGCTGGAGGGGATGTGACAAAATTGGGACATTAATGCATTGCTGGTGGGGTTGTGATCTGATCCAACCATTCTGGCTGGCAATTTGGAACTATGCTCAAAGGGCTATAAAAGAATGCTTGCCCTTTGATCTAGCCTTACCATTGTTGGGTTTGTACCCCAAAGAGATCATAGATAAGCAGACTTGTACAAAAATATAGCTGAGCTTTTTGTGGTGGCAAAAAACTGGAAAAGGAGAGAATGTCCTTCAATTGGGGAATGGCTGAACAAACTGTGGTATATGCTGGTGTTGGAATACTGTTGTGCTAAAAGGAATGATAAACTAGAGGAGTTCCAGGTGAACTGGAAAGACCTCCAGGAACTGATGCAGAGCCAGAAGAACATTGTACACAGAGACTGATATACTATGGTAAAATCGAATGTAATGGACTTCTGTACCAGCAGCAATGCCATTTAATGACACAGGACAGCTCTGAGGGATTTATGGTAAAGAACGCTACCCACATTCAGAGGAAGAACTGCAGGAGAGGAATCATATATGAAAAACAAATGCTTGAACACATGGGCTGCGGAGGATAGGATTAGGGATGTGGACTTGAAAATATCACACCAATGCAACTAACAACAATTTGGAAATAGGTCTTGAACAAGGACACATGATAAAAACCAGTGGAAATATGGGTCAGCCATGGGTGGGGGAACTGCGGGGGATGAAGTGGAAAGGAGGTGCATGAATCATGTAACCATGTTAAAAATGAATATTAATAAATGATTAAAAAATTTTAAAAATAAAATAAAGATAAAAGCAGAAAAACTCATCCTTTCCAGTCTGACTAGGAATAGGACAGAAATGAAGACTACATTAGCTGCATAACAAAATTTTTATTTCTGACATTAATCTGTGTGGAAAGAAGCCTTTTTAGTTATATGGGGTATTTAAAACTTCATGCTTCACTTAGATAAATTAAAAACATCTATCCTTGTTTGGCTTTTAAAAATTGTCACTAAAGAAAAAATAATCATAAATGAACTATTGATTTAGGGGTTTTTGTTTTGCTTTTTAGAAGAGTAATTTATTTGTCCATTTTTGTTAATGTGGCTAAATTCTATATGGCAAAAAAAATTTATTCCAAATACTTAATGAATTTGAGGTGCATTATCTTCTATGGACTTTGCCGTCATTTAATTCAATTAAAGCTTCTAGTTAAGTTCATGACAAAGAAGCAGTTTGTGAAATGAAAAATTAAATTAAGCTTTCCCAAAATACTTAGATGAAATTAAGGAGTTTTGGGGAAAGTATTTTATTATATGTACCCTCACACAGTTAAAAAAAATTCACGTTATGTTTTTATGACCTGATTTGTCTCTCATTTAAAAATAAATTAAATCCGTACTCACCCTATTCAGATAGGTTTTTTCCTTTGGCAAGTAGGGAAGACCAACTATGAAAAAAGTAGAATTTGTGTCATATATTCACAAAATTGTCCTTTTTTAGCATGTCAAGAATGTTAAAATTTGTCCAGAAATTTAATCTGTTTTAATCAAATTAAAAACCAGAAATTCACAAGAGACCTAAAGTTCATATAGTGCAATCCTTCAGTTTACAGATTAGGAGCTTAGTCCCAGATAGGTTAAATGACTTTCACAAAAGCACTTTACTCATTTGTTGCAGGCCTGGAACAAACTAAAGCCCAGCTTGCTTTATTATTTGACAATATGAAGTTTTTTGGTTTTGATTTGTTTTTATTTAACATGCATTCTTGTTAAAAGCACTGACCAGGATGAAATTACAGCTATTTTGAAGTATTTGTTGCTAAAGAATTTCATTCTCATGCTCTTTAATTAATAGCTGCCCTATCTGCCATGGAGTTATTTGTAGGATAAAATGAAATAATCCATGTGAAAGAGTTTTACTGAGGTTAGAGTGCATTGTTAATGTAAGGTATCCTCTTTTCTCTCTGCTTTCCCCTCCAGCCATAGTTCCTGAATCAGGGTCTAGGCTATAGAGCAGTGGTTCCCAAACTTTTTTGGCCTACCGCCCCTTTTCCAGAAAAAATATTACTTAGCGCCCCCTGTCACATACTGTCACCACCCCCTTACAGTTATTCACTGCCCCCAAATGCACCTGTGGCCATTGACTCACCCCTGGATCGCTGCAGCACCCACCAGGGGGCTGTGGCACCCACTTTGGGAATCACTGCTATAGAAGATCATGACAGAAATTTCTACTTTCAGGCTTCTGGCACATTAATAGTTTCTCATTATATATATATGTGTTTAGGTAATAGTTCACAAAGCACATAGGATTTGTGGCTATACCTTAATCGAGTTGAACCCTTCCATTTTTTAAGTAAGGCAAGACCTACAACTTTTTTGTCCAAAGTTACATAGTTAGAAAGTAGCAGGCCTAGAACTGAATTCTTGGCCATCTAATCTCAAAAGCTTAGAGGTAAACAAAAATTCTGTAAAACGTGTTTACATTTATCATAAAAAAATAGAATTTTAGTAGAAAGGATATTGGAGGAAAAAATACTTAGTCAGATCTTCTGTTCTTCAGATGAAGAAATGGTGACCCAGAGAAATTTAGTGATTTGCCAATGTGTACCTGGTCCTATGGAACCAGTTGCCCTGTTCTACTCCACAACATATTTCCCCTCCACAACATATTTCCCCTCTGTCAGCTTCCACTCTATTGTTACAGCTTCTTTATTGGTTTCTGACTTCAGTCATCCCCTGCAATCTATCCTCCCCAATGTTATAAAGATCAAACCTCACCACTCTCCTGTTAAAGAAACTTTAGTATATCCCACTTACTTTTAGGATAAATTACAAAATTCTCAGCTTCCCAGACTTATTGCACCTAATTTTCCTTCTCTTGTTCATTTTGTTTTAGCCAAACTTGCCAGCTTGCTTTTTCTCTTCTCCCCACTTGATATTCAGACTCCCATGCTTTTGCAGAGACTGTTCCCCTTGACTGAAAATGTATATATGACTATCTGGTCATCTCTGTAATTTATAATCCCCAGCTTCATTTTAGGCTAAAGAGTTGTGCTGTATCCCATGGGAAGCCTTTCCTTTAGCCTCTGGTTTTTAGTGTTCTCTTTCCTGTACTGAATGTAGATATGCTTGTGTATTTATGTCCCTTTCTACTTATCTCTCAAAAAAATAGAAACTCCTTGAGGACAAGGTCTATTTTCTTCCCTTGGTGTCTCTTGCACATAGAAAGTGTTTAGCAAAATGCCTTTTGAATGGAATAGATCAGTTTGGATTAGTTGGAACTAGAATCTTGGTGTTCTGATTCCTAGAGTTGAGTTCTTTCCACCATATCACTGTCAAATGAATAGCATGCCAGGGAGTATCAAGAAACTACAGTTTTTATCTGCATCATCAGTTACCAGTGTATGTTGTTGTTTTTTTAATATCCTTTTCTATCAATGACTAGAACTTTATCACCTATCCATGCCAGTTATTCAAACCCTATAGACCCTGGCAGGGGGAAAGGGGAGCAGGGGTCTTAACTTTTGGGGGGTTATAGATCTTTTGACAGCATGGTAGTAGAGTCCATGGACTCCTTTTTGGGATATTTCAAATGTATAATATTACAAGGGAAATAATTATATTGAAATCAAGTCTGCTTCCAGGAAGCCTTATTCTGTGCTATCTTGGATCTAATAATTCTAGTAATTTTGGTGCAGGGAAAGGAATAAATTATGTTTCGAGAGACAACAACTGTAATATATTGAAATTCCTTTGGTTTGTTGTCTGCATTCATACATTTTAGTTAGAGGTTGATGAAAATACAAGTAACTTTTTTTTTATGCGAGTTTTATCCACACAGCTTTTGGGGCTCTGTGGAAATTGTTAAGAAACCTTGCTATAGACCTAAAATCATCAGTGACACATTTGGATTTGCATAAGTATTGGTGCAGTATTATGAACTATTCCAAGAATAAAAATAACCACAAATTTTGATCCAAGATAAGAAGCTAAGATTGTATTCTACATTTCATTTAATCCTCCATAGGAGAAAGAATCTCCATCACTGAGCTTATCTCATCCCTTATTGACCATCAAGTAAATACTTTTAGGAAATGTTGGTTTAGACTTCTAAAGTATATCACATATAGACTCTAGAACCTTCCAAATACAAAGAATGCAACGTACCATGACTTGATTCTGCAAGTTTTGTGAAACAGTACTTCTCTTTAAACTATTGGTAAACATAAAAGCTTTATCAAGATAGATGTTCTTGATTAAAATCATGGGGATTTAGGGCTGGAAAAAAAACTAACAGATTGTGCTTTCTTCTCAGTAAAGGTTGTGATCAGTTGGAAAAATTTTATAGGATGCTTAACTTGAATTTTAGGGAGATAGCATTTTCCATGAAGAGTTGTAATCCCTTTCTTTGTGTATTTCATTTTACCACCAGTTCACTATTTTGTACTTCTATACTGTTGCTTTTTCTTGCTGTGATTTAGACTTTTACAAATGATTGTTAAAGTAATTTTTATTTATGTCAATTTCAATACACATAGTCAATTGTCAGAATCTGACACCTCCTGTACTAAAATGACTTCAAAATGTAATCAAAATACACCAAGGGCTCCATGAATTGAGAGCCAAGCCTAGACATGGGAGATCCTAGTTTCAAAACTAGCCTGAAGACACTTCCTAATTGTGTGACCTTGGCCCTAAACTCTTACCACACAGTATTGATTCCAAGATGGAAGATAAGGTTTTTGTTGGGTTTTTTTTTTAAGTCAAAAGGCTTCTTCAAAGAATTTGAGATTATGGTGAGTTTATTTATTTTGAAATTAGAATTACTTTAAAAAATACTAAATAGGGTAGGAAAATTGTGGAGTATATTAGAAAGTAGGCTATGGCTTTAAAAAAAACCCATGAAATAAGGTCAGAACATTTGACTAGGAGAATTGGCTTATTTTCTCCATAAAAAGGCTTATAATTGGTTTATTATTTGAAATGCTGACAAAATATTTTCGATCATTCAAACTGAAAAATATTATGAAATTTCACATTCTGGTTAAGTGTTCTGCTTCTGTTTTACTGCTAATAGTTCACATTCATACAAATGCTTTAAAACTGATTTCCTCACAAACTACCCTATGAGGCAAGTAGTGTGTTGTCCCTTTTAAGGAGGAATATAAGACCCAAAAAGATTGGGGCATATTTCATAGTAACTCACCTCATAAGTGTCCTGATTACAAGTCTCCTAGTCTTTCTGCTCTACTATATTGCCTGTTTAACAAAACTCAGTTAGAGAATTGTTTCTGTTTGACTTAAAACTTAACTTTCCTTAATCAGATAAGTAGTTTGAACCATTAATATAGTGAGCATTGGATGTAAAAGTCAGAAGATTTGCATTTAAATTTAGCCTCTGACAGATATTAACTGATATGACCATGAACAAGTCACAGCCTATTTAGGACAGTTTTTCTATTGTAAAATAGAGAACAGTGGTACCTTTTTCACTGAGTAATGATGATTAAATGAAGTGTTCGAGGTTTTGTGGATATGATTTAAATGCCAGCTATTATCATTGTGGTCACAACTCATTTAACTGCAGATTGCTTGAGAAAATGACATTTCTATCTTTTGACCTTTTTTGTAATTTCCTTTATAAATTTTTTTGAAATTTTAACATATTTTTGCTATCTGCTTTACAATGTTAGCAATATAGGTTAATAAGATTTGGAACTGAAAGAGAATCTTCAGGTTCATAAAGCCTAACTTCTTGATGAAAGAAGAGACTATACAATCTTTATAAATGAATTGATAAACCTAATCGATGTACTATGATTAATTTTGTATCAACATCTATCTCCAAACATTTTTCACTATCTGTCTCCTCACCCCATACCTGAAATGTTCTTCTGGCTTCCTTTAAAACTCAGCTCATTTCCCACTTTCTACATAAAGGAGATCTTTACCATTTTCTCCCACTGCAAGTGTCTCATCTTCACTCTAAAGTTACCTCTCATTTATACTGTATATATTTTGAATGTTCAAAGTTATTTGTTCTCTTAGATTATGAATTCCTTCAGAACAGGGGACTTTCTTTGTAACCCCAGAGCTTAGCATAGTGCTAATAAACACACTCAATAAATAGGATTCTTTTATTATTCCATTGTGAGCACAAAATCTACTTAAGTAGTAACAGTTTTCAAGATTATTTCACTTCATAGCTCTGAACAACTGGGAAGTCAAATCCATGCATTTTATGCCTGGAAAGTATCATCTAAAATACCTGTTTTGTTGGTTTTTTTTTTCTATTTTAGTCGAGATATGGAGAATAAAGAAACTCTCAAGGGATTGCAGAAAATGGATGACCGCCCAGAGGAACGAATGATCAGGGAGAAGCTCAAGGCAACATGTATGCCAGCCTGGAAACATGAATGGCTAGAGAGGAGGAGCAGGAGAGGCCCTGTGGTAAGGAGAAAACGTTATCTGCCTATGAGCAGTTGGAAAATAAAACAGCTTTATAGGCCTTTTTTCCTTCATTATAGTTATATCTGTGATAATTGTATACAAAATAAAGCAACTATTTAGGATATTTTAGCCAAAATGGTTTGTTGGTGTTGATCAAATAGTAGCTTTCTGACTTTAAATGAGCAGCAATACTGCCCTCTAATGTCGGAATTTGCAATACTTTTGTTCATTAGAATCTCTTCTCATTCTTTTCCTAACGTACGAAATTGTTTTGTATTATCTTTTCCTCCCAAATTATAATGGAGCCCTTTAATCTTAAACCCCAGAAATAACCATGTAAGTGCTAAGACTTATTAGTTCTTTTTTTTTTTTTTAAATAACCCTTACCAGGGGCAGCTGGGTGGCTCAGTAGATTGAGAGTCAGACCCAGAGACGGGAGGTCCTAGGTTCAAATTTGACCTCAGACACTTCCTAGCTGTGTGACCCTGCGCAATTCAGTTAACCCCCATTGTCTAGACCTTACTGCTCTTCTGCCTTAGAACCAATTCCCAGTATTGATTTTAAGATGGAAGGTAAGGGTTACTAATGAATGAATGAATGAATGAACGAATAAATAAATGGCCCTTATCTTCCATCTTAGAATCAATACTGTGTATTGGTTCCAAAGCAGAAGAGTGGTAAGGACTAGGCAATGGGGGCTAAGTGACTTGCCCAGGGTCACATAGCTAGGAAGTGTCTGAGGCCAGGTTTGAACCTTGGACTTCCCATCTCTAGACGTGACTCACAATCCACTGAGCCACCCAACTGCCCCCAAGACGCATAGGTTCTTGAAAAACATCTCGATGTTATTTAACTAATGCTTGTTGAAAGAGCAAGAACTAAAATTAATCTTTTCTTAGCCATATTTGTTCTTCCTTAAAAGTTATGTGGATACTGTTATTAATGAAGAGAAAACAAAATTTCTATATATTTTTCAAATTCCATTTTTAAAAATTTCAGCACAATTTAGAGACTGTTGAAATTTATCTTATTATATGCCCAAATTTCCTATATTTAACCACTAGCTACCTCATTAATCTTTTTAAAATATGCATGTGAGGTAGACAGTGGCATGCTGGTAAAAATTTAACTAAATCCAGACCGAAAAAAGGTTGGAGGACACACTTTTAAGTTTAATCTGCATCATTAACATTTTCTCTATCCCTTTATAACAAATCAGCAAAAGAAACCAAATCCTGATTTGTAGAATTTGCCAATTTCCAAAGTGTAAATGCTCACACCAAAAATTAAATAATAGGCAAGTCAAGCACATCCCTATATACAGGCCAGCGACTCCTAACCTTTTTTGGGTTGTGAACCCCTTTTGTCATAACCTTCTGAAGCCTATTAGGCTTCTTCTCAAGAGTAATATTTTTAAGTGCATAAAATAAAACAAAGTATTAAGAAAGAAACCAATAATATTAAAATACAGTTGCAAAAATATATTTTAAAAGAAGTTCATGACTCCAGCTTAAGAGCCTCTGGTAGATAGACAATCATTGATTTCATAATATTCAAATTTTGAATACAGTACTTCAGCTTTACAAATTGAGTTTTTAATATCTTATTTGTGTTAAAAACAGAAATCCCTGTTAATTTTCTTGCCATACTTCTCCCCCTAATCCACAGCTCTTTTCTATATTCCCTTTCTAAGAATTAACTCTTTCCTTCTATTTCACCAAAGTAGAACTATTTCCCATCTTAACTCTTCTGCCCCCTTCCATACTAAAATAAACGTTCCTAACTTAAGCAAAATCATTTGTAAATTTCAACTTCCTAACAAAGTTACAATTTTTAGAAAGATATAGTTTGTAAGTACATAGAAAAGGGAAAAATGAGATCTCCAAGTATTGAGGCAGTATAATACAGTGAACTCAGAAGAATTGGAAAACTTGGGTCCATCATGCCTTGAACATTTAATCTCTATTAAGTCTATCCTGACTATAGGTTGCAGATCAGGTGTCACTTTGAATTGTTAGGGAAAGTTTCTTTAACCAGAAAGAGTCCTAAAATAATGAAATAACGGGTCCAGTCCAAGGGAAAGAATTGGGGATGGGAGAATAGAAACAAGCTTGACAAATTATCTTTCTTTTCTTTTGATTTAGGTTAACATGTAGCTATCATACATTTTGGTTTGTCAAGGTGTTTGACAAGTTTATACTAGAAAGAGTACTAAATGTTAAGTCACAGGGCCTGAGGTTAGAATCCCAGCTCTTCTACTGATTTTATGACCTTGAACACACAACCTTTCTAGGTGTAAATTTTCTTATCTTTAAAATGAAAGGACTGGAATAGATGAGTATTTCTTGAGATATAGGTACTTTGGGGGGATCCTGGCAACTGTTTAAGGGCATCCCTGTGGTCAGAACTATTTAAAACTAATATTTTAAATTTCTATGTGGCTATAATAGACATAATCCACATTAAAAAAAACTCTTTAATGGGTCTTGAATATTTAAGAGCAGTCCCAAGACAGAAAATTTGAGAAACAGTAGGAAGAATGATCTCCAAGATCCCTTCCAAGTGCTTAGTACATTGCCAGCACATAGTAGTCACTAAAGAAATGCTTGTTGAGTGGTCCTAGAGCTTTTGGGTTTATGACCCAAAAGGCAAGAACCCCTGACTTAAATGACAGTCTGGGAGAGGGAGAGGGAGAGGGAAGGGGGGGTGGAGAGGGAGGGGGAGAGAGAGAGAAAGAGAGAGAGAGAGAGAGAATGAATTTGATCAATCATATCCAAAAAATGTTAATAATAGCTATCCATTTGGAAAGAGAATTTTAGTGGCAGTAAGTATTTAAGCACTTGGGGATACAAAGAAAGCAAAAGTAATAAAATATCCTTGGATTAAATTTTTTCAAAGAGAAAAAATGTTAATGTGATAAGAAACGGACTCTTGATTTTATAATATTCCATCTAAATGAAGATTTAACTAGGCAAAGTTGTTAGTAATAATTGCCTAGCATTACATCTTAATCTTCATTTTGGAGGAGAAAGACACTTAGGATACATAATTCAAAATAAGCAATAATATGTACCTGCCAGAAAGGATTAAAATGATAGTTGTTGTTTTTTAATATAGAAGTTTATTGGGCAGCTAGGTGGCTCAGTGGATAGAGTTCTGGACCTGAAGTCAAGAAGACTCCTCTTCCTGAGTTCAAATCTAGTCTCTGACACTCACTAGATATGTGACCCTTGGACAAGTCATTTAACCCTGTTTGCCTCAGCTTCCTCATCTATAAAATGAAGTAGGGAAGAAAGTGGCAAACTACTCCAGTATCTCTGCCAAGAAAACCCCAAAAGGAGTTGTGAAGAGTCAGGCATGACTGAACATCATAAACATGGAAGTTTATTAGATAGAAATTTATGCAAAATTCCTACTTATATAGAATTCTGTCATTAGCCTCATAACTTGCAGTTTTTCCTTCTCAATTTCTTTTTTTCTTGGTAAACAAAATGTGTTAAATACTTTCTGTTTAGGTGGTTAAACCAATCCCTGTAAAAGGAGATGGATCTGAAATCAGCAAATTAACACCAGAATCTCAAACTGAAGGACATACCAATACTTCTTCGCCTACTCCAAAAGGAAGGCGAAGTCCTTCTCCTAGTAGCTCTTCATCTTCAAATCGTGCTATTAAATCAGAATCTCCTGGAGTAAGAAGAAAAAGAGTATCTCCAGTGCCTGTAAGTAAATATTTCACTAAACATTAACTTATTTAAATGTTTATTTAAAATCCATGTGGGAATAATTCTTTCAAAATTGCAACATATTGAGAAGCTAAAATTCAAAAAGGAAATTAACATGTTGGAAGATACTTTCACTTAGAACTAACTCCTCTTGTGCTGAGTTGTGCTGTACATATATATTTGACAATTTTAAAAGACAAAGCTATTGTGTACTATGGAACTAGATAAACTACTGCACAGGAAGGGAACATAGATTTATGCATACATAACATTTCAGACATTATTTTGTGCAACTAAGTGCTAATGCAGATGGAATTACAGACTCTATACCCAAGAATGTGCAGTCTAATGAGGGAGGGGGTAGACATACAAATATAATACATGACCATGTCAGTAATGCAAAGAACTATGAAAAACTTGAGGAAAGATCATTTGCAGCTTGTAGACGTAGGAGAGAGTTGATTCTAGTCATATGAGATGGTCTGAATAAAGACACAAAGATTGAACTATGCAGAATTGGAATGAGTACTTTTATGTTTTAGAGTTATAATAAAAGCTAGACTTTAGGCTTGTAGAACAAGCTATAGCAAGTTCTCATTTTATCCTCACTAGCAGCCTTGCAAAATAGGTGCTGTTATCTTCATTTTACAGATGAAATAACTGAGATAGAAGTTAATTGACTTACCCAGGGTCACAGAGCTAGTAAGTGTCAGAGGAAGGATTCAAACTCGTGTCTTCTGACTCTTGAATCCAATGTTATATTCACTGCCTCACCTCATTACCTATATATGAAGAGAAAAACACCATGAGAGGAGTCTGGCAAGGCAGAGTGGGCATCTTGAAAGCTACCAGAATAGGGCAGCTAGGTTGCACAGTAGAAAGAGGGCCAGGTCTATAGTCAAATGGACCTGGCTTCAAATATGACTTGACACTTCCCAACTGTGTGACTGAGGAATTAACCCTAGTTGCCTGGCCCTTGTCACTCTTCTAACTTAGAATTGATACAGAGTCACAAGGTGGTAAGAGTTATGAAGAATTTGTTATTGTTTCCAAAGAAAGAAAGCTAGCAGGATAAAACTTACTTCTTTGGAATACCACTAAAGGTTTCCAAGGAAAGTGATGAAGTGGAGAGAGCAGTACCTTAGAAAACAGTTTGGAAAAAGAAGAGACTAGAAACCAGAAAACCTCTTAAATGTGGTAATAACAGTATAGAAGAAATGTAATGAAGGCCTGAACTTGGAGCTTACAGTGGAAGTTGAAGAAATAGAAATAAGAGATATTGTAGAAGTAGAATTGCCAGGACCTAACAACCGATTAAGCATAGGAAATCAAAGATGACTCTTGAACTATGATAAATTGGAAGTTTGCTCATGTCATTAGTGCAAGTATTGCTTATTTATTATCATTATTATTATTATTAATAACCTTATTAAGGTTATAAGAAGTGACAGGTAAAAAGAAATTTTTCCCAAAGGAAAGACAGATGACTACTATCCTTGCGATTATGTAACCAGAAATTTTTACAACTCTATTCCTGGATCTTAGTAGGTCAATACTTCATCTACTATTTAAACAATTCCAATTTCTAATGCAAGCCTGCTTAAAAATAGTTATCTTAATGGAATATCTAGAGCCATCTTGAGGAAAGCATGGCACATGTGCTGGAGGGGGGCTATTCTGTTTCCCTTCTCCACCTAGCCTAAGGACATTTTTCACATGCCTCACCCATTCACCCAATGCAAGCACTTCCTCCCTCCACTGTCTGGGGTAATGCCAGGACTCACAGGCTGCCAGACTGCTTGAAGGTGTGGTTTGGGCATGTGATCTCAAAAAGGTTCACCAATGCTGATCTAGCAGATATGCTGAGAATTCTGCAGCCATCATAAAAACTGTAGTTTCTGTTACAGTGAAGTTAAGAGTGACAGATGATGGATTACATGGCTGACCTAGTTACCAATGGGTTACCCAAAATAGTAAATATTGAGCCTTGTGCAGGGCAAACTATAGAGGGATGGGTCCAGGATCAGAATGTATAGTGCGTGATACCATCTGTCCCATCATCTTAGATGAAATTTAGCTTAAAATGAAGTCATAAAGATAACCTTTAAGTTGGGAAGGAAGAAAGTGTAAAAGAGAAGAAAGCAGGTACATCTGTTCTATTTGCCATATCCTCAACTTTACTCTGACCCCACTCACCATTGCCAAAGAGGTGATTTAGAAGTACCATCACATATAAAAGCACCACCAACCAACTTTCTTCTTCTCTCTCCAGTCCCACTTAGTCCCCCTGCTCATTACTACTCAATCATTAATAGAAGAATGTATAATTAGAGGATTTTGTACCTTTGAACTACATTCCCCAAAATTCCTTTAGTATTTCCCAGAATCCCTTTTAATCTCTCTACCACGTTGTGTGGTCATGTTTTGTTGATAAGTTCTATAACTCCCCCCTGACTCTCTTCTCTCTCGACCAGGGCTGGGTTAGCTAACTTTAGTTATTATTAATAAACTTCATAAAATATAATAGTTATTGTATATTAATTTTTTTTATAATTTTTTTAAATTTTTAAACCATTTACTTCAGTGTATTGACTTAAAGGTGGAAGATTGGTAAGGGTAGGCAATGGGAGTCAAGTGACTTGCCCAGGGTCACACAGCTGGGAAGTGTCTGAGGCCAGATTTGAACCTAGAACCTCCCGTCTCTAGGCCTGGCTCTCAATCCACTGAGCTACCCAGCTGCCCCCTGTATATTAATTTTAATCTTTGCATGAAACATCCCAAGTGGGAATCTTTCATATTCAAGGAATAATTCTGCTCTTCTCTCACTCCTTTGTGAGACAAGTAATAGTGAGTTTTTTTTAGCAAATGTGCATGTTAAAATGGGTTTCTTAATGTTACTATCATATAGGAGAAAGTTAGAGGTTGTAGATGATTTTTGCAGAGTGGTAGGGGTTTTTTTGTTTGTTTGTTTTTTTGTTTGTCTTTAAGTTTGGGTGACGAGGGTTAAGAAAAGCTTCATACGCTTTCATTTGGAGTCTCACAGAAAATAAATTGAGAATTTTACATTAGTCGTTGCTTCCAATAACATAAACCTTGTTTTTGTTTTTTCCACATTTGCTGTCTACTAGTGGAAGAGTAGCTGTAGTAATACTATTTACCCCTCTTCTCTGTAAAAGCTTCTTTCTTAAAAATTGAGAAACTATTCTTACTAGAAATTGATATTCTAAAGTTTCAGAGTGGGAGAATCACACCACCCCGAAGAGCTCCATCCCCTGATGGCTTCTCCCCCTATAGCCCTGAGGAAACAAATCGTCGTGTCAACAAAGTCATGCGAGCCAGGTTATACTTACTACAGCAGATAGGACCAAACTCTTTCCTAATTGGAGGAGACAGCCCAGACAATAAATACAGGGTGTTTATTGGACCTCAGGTAGGATAAATTTTCTTCTTAATTCAGATCAACAGACATTTATTAATGTATTACATGAGTAACCCTGTCAGGTACTGGGAAATACAAAACAAAATGAGAATACTAAGTTTTTTAGTATGTATATTAGCTCAAAGTTAACCTTCTTAAAAATGAAATAATTCTGTGTCATAACTAAATACATTCCAAAAGTCTTGCTAAATAAATGATAAAGCAAATGTTATAAAGGGTTTTTACATGAAAAATTAAAACAAATTTTGTTAATATAATTACTAAAATTGTAGGTAACTTTTCTTGCCTTACTATTTTCAGTGAAAATGCTTAGATTTCACAATCACATGAATGTAATAATCTTAAAATAAATAACATTAATATAGTAAATTTGGAAATAATAAGAATTAAAATGCCTGCAATAACATTTCAACGTGTAAAAAGCTGTATTTGGAAATTCCATTAGAACCACAAACTTACCTTTGTATTTTCCTTAATATTTAGACCTGCAGCTGTGGCCGTGGAACATTTTGTATCCATCTGTTGTTTGTTATGCTCCGAGTATTTCAACTAGAACCCTCAGATCCAATGTTATGGAGGAAAACTTTGAAAAATTTTGAGGTATTTTATGGTGTTTTTACTCTCAGTTGTTAGTAATTAAAAAAAAATTTAGATGATGAAACAAAGGGACCAAGATTTGAAAATTATCCAGATAGATCCAATACTTATAACCAGAAAAGTGGAAGAGATAGTAAGGAAAGAAAAAGAGCACAAGAGAAAGCTGAAGACAGAATTTCAGGTAAGGCCTAAGTTAGTGATGGTGAACCTATGGCACTCAGAGCACTCTCTGTGAGTTCTCAGTCACCCTTCCTCCCCCTCACCTCACCCCCAGTTCATTACTAGAAAAGCACAGGGCCTCTGGCAGCAGAGCTGCTCCTCTCCCCCTCTATGCTGTGCCTGGTGACATTTTTTCACAGGCAGCAGAGGTAGAGGGGAGCAGAGCACTCGTCCTCTTCTCTCACCCTCTTTACCTGCAAACAGGACATTTGTCACATGCCTCACCCCTCTGCACTTCCTCCTGTGTGTGTGGCGTAAGGGGGAGGGGCACAATGCAGTCTTGGGGATAGGAGGGACCCTACACTTCATCTCTAAAAGGTTTGCCATAACTGATCTATGTTAATGATCCCAGAGGGCAAAATGGAGCAGCTAGAGGTGATGTAGAGGATAGGAGAATAGAGTATCAAGAATGTGATAATGTATTTCTCACGGAAATCAAGGAAAATGAGAGAAGCCAGATAGCAGGAGGTTAAGAAGCAAATAGAAGCACTTTTAAAAAGCTATTTAGCTGGTAAAACCAGAAAATTAATATCTTGAACATAATTGTAAAGTAGTTTATAATCATTTTAAAGGTGCAAAAGTATATTTCATTTAGTTAGAGATTTAGACGGTTGTATTCCTTTGATTACATTTTTATAAGCCATTTAATGATTGTTTTGCTCTTTTCCTAAACAATTGCCATTCATTTTTGAAGATCAGTAAACATATTTGTATTTCTTAATCTCTTGCATCAGTTTATTGAACAACTAAAAGAAAATGAGGCTTATCAATTTTGAGTCTCCTAGAATCAACACCTTTGTTTATAAGAATGTAGCATCAATATCATTGTTACTGTCTTTTTCCAATGTTAGGTTGAGAGTTTGTTCCAGAAATATCACAGTAGGCGTAGCTCAAGGATCAAAGCTCCATCTCGTAGCACCATCCAGAAGTTTGTATCACGCATGTCAAATTCCCATACATTGTCATCATCTAGTACTTCTACATCTAGTTCAGAAAACAGGTCAGTACTTTTTAAGGAATTAAAAGCTTTATTCTCTGGTTACTTTGTGATTTTAAGGGTATGTATATCAGTGTTGATTTACTTGAAAATTATTCCTGTTTGGAATCACTGCATTTTTGGAGTGAGAAAGTTAAAATCAAGAATAAAGCATATTAACAATTGTAACTATTTAGATTTTCCCCTTAGATTAGATTATTGGAACATGGCCAAATAGATATATGAATATAGTACCCTGTATAACACTTCAGTGTTCACAAATGCTTTCATATACTTTGTTATATAGTATAAGGTTATAAGATACAAGGTATCATTTCACATACCTTCATATCATTTGAACCTCACAAGTCTGCTAAAGTAGATAGGAAAGATATCTCCATTTTATAGATCAGAGATTCTTAATCTTTTTTTTATTAGAATCCTTCAGAATAATGTTGTTTTAAATGAATTAACATACAATGGATTACAAAAGAAACCAGTAGAATTGAAATAAAGTTTTGATTTTCACCCCCATCCAATTTTTTGGGTCCATGGTCTCCAAGTGAAGAACCTCTTTTATCAGAGGCAGCTTGGTGGCTCAGAGGATAGCTTGTTTCCTCAGATGAGTTTTCAAATGAGGCTGATCCTACCTGTAGATCATCTAACTCACAAGGTTGTTGTGAGATAGAGATATGGTATATAAAGGACAAATTTCACTGTACTACACAAATACAAGGTTAGTATTATGTCGATCTAAAATGACCAAACTGAAACAGGAAATGTGTCCTCAGGAAAGGAAAGGGAACCATCTAAAACACTAGGAAAAATCTAGGGTTTTTTAAAGGCTATATCCAGGAGACATAATATATTGATGGAACTCTGTTCTCCATATTCCTTCCCTTACCCTTCACCCACCCTTTTCCACACTACAGATGGACAAGTTCTATATGAACAGGTATTTTTCACCCATGCTCACACACTTACTTCTAGATTATACCTGTAATTTGACTAGACTGGATGATTTAATTTACATCTTTGCTGGTCATGATTTTTTTTTGCTATCATATTGTATGCTTTTAAAAGCACACATTTAAAGATGTTCGTTTAATTTTGCTTCCTATCAATCATAGACTAACATTACATAAATCCTATCTGAAATTCTGGCTTTATATCATCACTTGTTTTCCTTTAAATGCTAATTACACATTATATTGAGATCTGTTATTTAGTTTTCCAGCATGTGTGTACAGATATACAGTTGAGGTGGGGGAGGGGAAGGAGGCCAGAGTGGTTACAGGTTAGTAGAATAGGAAAGAAACTGGTAGATATTTTCATTTTGTAGTCTTTAACGTAACTCTGCTGACCTTCATGAATAGACGTGCGTGTTTGTGTGCACCCGCACACTCATGCATACAACCACTTCAATACTTGGTAGAGCAACTTATAACAACAGGCATAATACTAGGCAGGAATAGGTGCCTCTGAGAAAAAATCTGACTGGATCAAAAAATCTATAATTTGTAGGACCAGGTTATTGTATTTCTCTTTAGTTCTTGAAAACTGCTGGTGTCTCAGTTATAGTCCCAGTACTTCCACAAATTCAGTGTGATGTTAGTTAACTTAATAACTCTGGGTGTCATACTAATTTTCCTTATGAAGAAATATAATAGACATGTCATTCCTCTATTCTTCTTCAATAATTCCCTCCTGTCCACTGAGTCAAATTAAAACTTCTTTCCCTGGTGTTCCCTCCATAGTCTTTTACCAGCTTTACCTCATGAGGCTGCCTTAAAATACTCTGCACTTCAGCTAAACCAAACTGTTCTGCCCCAGTTCAATCCACTTAAACTATTCTTCCATTTGCCTACTGAAATTCTACCCTGTTTTTAAAGGCCAAGTCAAATACCATTACATAAAGTCTTTCCTCATACCACTTCAATAATGACAACTGGACTCTTGAACCAAGAAACACCTTTTTGGTACCTCCCTATCAAATTTAATAGACCTGGGTTTGATCTGTGTGATCACCAAGGACCCTAACAGGTGCAAAACTGATTTTATATTCTATTAACTTGAAATCTTGAAATTATTACCATATTGTGTATGGATAAATGAACATAATTTTTCAAAAGATGCTGTGGTAAAAAGTGGGGGAAATAATTTGTTTTTGACTTGATTCTTGATCAATATTTTCTGGCAGAATTTATCCCAATAATTACATTAATCACAGTAAAATGGACTATAGACTAGTAATGAAAGTAGTTGATGGAAAAGCTCATGGACAGGTTACTCAGGTATTCAGAGCACCAGGCAACTCTTAAGATATGAGCTGCAGATAAGTGGTTGTCAGTCATCCAGAGAAGGAAATTCACACATTAGGAGTTTTCCACATGATGAAATTACAGGTGCAGACCAAAAACTTTACTAGTATTAGTGGTCACACTGAAAATTTATGTAGAATTTATGAGATACCACATAAATACAAGAAACCTTAAAATCATCAGATTTTTTTATACCATGACTTCCCATTGAAATAACAAAAGTACTCATGTAATTATCTTATATTTTTCATTAATCAAGTCATGCATAGACTAAAAAAGTGGAAATTTGAGTTAATATTCTCTCAAACATTTAAATTAAAGTTATATTTTTGTGATTAATGCTAGTCTTTTCTCCTCCGCTTCCTTTTTCTATAGTATGAAGGATGAAGAGGAACAGATGTGCCCCATTTGTTTGTTAGGAATGCTTGATGAAGAGAGCCTTACAGTATGTGAAGATGGCTGTAGGAACAAGTTGCACCACCACTGCATGTCAATTTGTATGTTGCTGTTTTATTCATGCTCATCCTGAATGTAATTAAATTATTCCATGACCTATCCCAACTAATTTAGATTTTAACAAGATTCAACTCTGAATGAATGTGTGCACTAGTTAATTTAGTCTATAGAAAAGCCTTAAACTTGAGATGTTTTGGGTGTTTAATACTAATCTGAATTTCTTGAAATTTGCAAATGAGCAAGTAAAAAGCTAGTTAATGTAACTAACGAAATAACATTTAAGAAAGGCACTAGCATCAGAATAGTTTAGCTTCATTATTTTCCTGCTTCATTAGCACCAGGTCTTTTAAAATAGGAAAGACCTCTCTCAGTATTCCACTGAATGAGGCAGGGCACCAGTGCCTCTGATTATTTCTTGTGATGTCTTCAGTATAAATTTTATAAGGGGTATACTGCATTAGATGCTGCATTTAAACCTTTTTTTATTTACATTTTCACAAGTTCTTATTTAGGGAATATTCTTTGGATAAATTCTATTTTTATTTTTCAGGGGCAGAAGAATGTAGAAGAAACAGAGAGCCTCTGATATGCCCTCTTTGTAGATCTAAGTGGAGGTCCCATGATTTCTACAGGTCAGATTCTAATCAATGACTTCTCGGTATTTATTTGAAAATAAAAATGTTTTTAAATTAAATCTATATTTTTGGCAGACTCTATTAATGTTTTAATTTTAGCCACGAATTGCCAAGTCCTGTGGATTCCTCTTCTGTTCTACGAACTACACAGCAGCAAACTGTACAGCAGCAGGCTTCTAATGGATCACAAAGAAGAAATCAGGATAGTAATTTTAACCTGACTCATTATGGAGTTCAGCAGATCCCTCCTGCCTATAAAGATTTAGCTGAGCCATGGATTCAGGTAATTAGTCTCTTATAAAATTCTCTATTCAGTTTGATTTAGTAAACATTTGTTAAATACCTACCTTGTGCTAATTGTTAATGATATGAAGAGGGAAAATATCAGCTTCTGACTTTATGGAACTTATATTCTACTACAAATTTAACATTTAAAAAATATATTTGTAAGTTAATCTAGGAAATAGTTGTTTCTAAGACTTTAAATTTCAAATCTACCATTCTCACCTCAACCCCCACGTGTTAGTGTTTGACTTAAATTGTGCTTACCAGAATAAATATTGTCTCGGAATTTTTTGGGGGGTATTACTGCTATTTACTCATATAACTAACAAAAGAATAATATTCTCTTAACAAAAGACTAGAGAAGGCCTCAAGAGGTTATCTAGTCTAATTCCTCACATCTAGATGAGCCTATTTTCATGTCCTTCTCAAAGAATAAAAGCTATACAACTTCCCTTGATAAGTTATTAAAGTGCTTGACATTACAATCTAGAGGTTTTCTTAATCCTGGACTAACAGAATCACAAAATTGAGTGTTAGAAGGATCACCTAATCCAATGTAGACCCTGCCATATTATATAAACTAGATAAGTTTTTATATCACCTTTGTTCAAAGACCTTCACTGAGGTAAACCCACTATTTCTAGAGGCAGTCCTTTCCACTTTTAGATACATCTAATTTTTGAGAAGTTTGCTTAACTTTTTGCCTCTTTCCAACTTACATTGATCATACCTAGTTCTGTTTTCTTGGGCTAACAGATGGGTTTAATTCCTCTCTCACAGGATGGTCTCTCCTTCAAGTATTTAAACACAGTTAAAGTATTTTAGGTATTTATCTTAAATTCTCAACTTCATAACTAGCAACAGCAATAACGCAAATATTTTGTGAATACGTGTCAGCAGTCTAGTTTAATACCATATTGTTGAAGGTGCTGTTTGTTCTGGTTTTCTGAGGATTGTTGACCTTTTTTTAGTAAAGGTGTAAAAACTGAAGGCCTCTACATTCAGTAGATAGTCTTCCTGCTTCTCTTCTTTAACATTTAATAGTTAAAAGAAAATGAAAAGAGTTGAATTTTCAAAAGTTTTAATTCTGTTTCTGCTTTCACTTTTCCTTATCTTGTTCTGATATAATTATGCTACTCTGCAAATTTTAATATTATTAGTTTTAGAAGAAAATTTGCATTTCTCAGTTCTTGAACTTATTTTTTCAAGAGCAAAGGAGTATTAATTAGATGGAAATTTTTATGTATAAATATCTTTTAGTTACTAAAATATTAATGTCCTTTATGACTACTTGGAAATATGTATTATTTAAGATGATCCCTAACTCTTAAGTAGACGTTATTGTGAATTGTAGTCTGAAACAATGGGAAGGATGTGGGCATGTGATACATGAGACAGATAAGTGGAAATGTCTACAAATAGGTAATATGGCAAAGGCAATTGAATTTTATGTACTTGATGGCATAATAAATAATAATTCAACTAAAAGGCCTTTTGTTTCACATTCTTCATAATCAAATTGAATTTATGGTGGTGTGTTTCTCTCACTTTTGTGTAGGTATTTGGAATGGAGCTGGTGGGCTGCTTATTTTCTCGAAACTGGAATATAAGAGAGATGGCCCTCAGGCGTCTTTCCCATGATGTTAGTGGTGCTCTGCTGTTGGCTAATGGGGAAAGCACTGGAAATTCTGGGAGCAACAATGGAAACAACCCAAGTGCTGGAGCAGCTAGTGGGTCATCTCAGCCTGGTATCTCAGGAGACATTGTTGTGGAGGCTTGCTGCAGTGTTCTGTCAATGGTTTGTG
The DNA here is from genome assembly GCF_016433145.1 of Gracilinanus agilis. Lineage (NCBI taxonomy): Eukaryota > Metazoa > Chordata > Mammalia > Didelphimorphia > Didelphidae > Gracilinanus > Gracilinanus agilis. The sequence continues at coordinate 362,104,846 of NC_058130.1, read as the reverse complement.
CTGACCCTGTCTACAAAGTCTATGTTGCTGCTTTAGTAAGTACTTTTATTCCTTATCACTTTCAATGCTTATTGTTACTGTTTTAATAGACAGTGCCATGTTTAACTGGATAAATTACCAGTAAGATACTAGGACAACCTAAGTGTATACATATTTTAATAATGTATCTTCTAGTCACCATATCAAGGGCAAGACAAAGTATGCTTTAGAATGAACATTTTGGTCTCATAGGGAGTCAAGGAACAATTTCCTAAAAACCTAAGTCATTTAGTGGGAATTTCTGCAAACAATTTCAACTTGCCCCGGGTCCAGTAGCAATTAAGTGTCCGGAGATGAGATTCAAGATCAGGTCTTCCTAACTCTCTTCCATCATTCTGTTAGCCACACCACACTGCCTCTAGGGAAGCTTACAGTCTGAAGTGGTAAGAGGGATGTGGGCACAGGGTGCACAAGTGCCTAAGAATGTGGCTAGCATTGGGTAATAGGGAGAAGGCATCTTGGAATGAGGAAAGAGAACACTATGAGGCTAGATCTCAAAATGTGGGTAGTATTTAAATTGAATAATAAGGGGTGACACATTCCAGATATTAATAAAAATATTTTTATAAACATCCTCTTGGATAGAAGTCTCATTGAAACTGTGTAGAGAACTTTGTCAGATTTATAAAATTAAGAGCTTTCTCTCAATTGAGAAATGAGCAAAAGATATGAACAATTTTCAGATGAAAAAAATAAAGCTATAAATACATATATATATGTATATGAAAAAAAATGTCCTAAATCACTGCTGATTAGAGAAATGCAAGCCAAAACAATTCTGAGATATCATCCCACACCCATCATATTGGCTAATGTGACAAAAGGGCAAAATGACAAAAGTTGGAGGGGATGTGGGGACACTAACACACTGTGGGTGGAGCTGTGAACTGATCCAACCATTTTGGAGAGCAATTTGGAATTAGACCCAGTATTATAAAACTGGGTATACCCTTAGATTCTGCAATATCATTGCTGGATCTGTTTCCAAAGGAAATGAATTTACATGTTCCACAGCTCTCTTTGTGGTAGAAAAGACTGAAAATTGAAGGGCTGTCCACCAGTTGGGGTATGGCTAAACAAATTGTGATATATAATTGTGATGGGATACTACTGGACTATAAGAAACAATGAGCAGGCTAATTAAAAAAAAACTTGAAAAAAACTATATGGGATAATGAATGATGAACAGATTTAATTTTTTTTTTTAAATGGGAGGGGGAAGGGCAACTGAATGGCTTAGCGCAGTGATGGGCAAACTACAGCCCGCAGGCCATATGGGCCCCCCTGAAATGTCCTATCCAGCCATGCGACATTATTCCTGACCAAATACAATGAATAGGATGTAATACAATGAAACTTCAAAAGAATTGCCTTAGAAACAGACTGACAGATGAGCATTTCCTTTCCTTTGGCCCCCTCTTTAAAAAGTTTGCCCATCACTGGTTTAGTGGATTGAGAACCATACCTAGAGATAGGAGGTTGTAGGTTCAAAATCTAACCTCAGACACTTCCCAGCTGTGTGACCCTGGGCAAGTCATGTAACTCCCATTGCTCAACCCTTACTGCTCTTCTGCCTTAGAACCAATACATAGTATTGATTCTTAGACAGAAGGTAAGGTTTATTAAAAATAATAACTTGTGAATGTCACCTTCAGAGAATGAACCAAAAATGGAAACATGAAAGACATTATATATACATATCCATCTCTTGGATGATGCCTTCTCTGATGTGGGGTGGAGAAGGGCTGAGACACTGGAAATAAATTATATTAATTTTTAAAAAAAGAATAGTATACCTAAAAGCATAGAGGTAGGACAGTATAGAATGTATTTGGGAGAGAGTAAGCTATCCATTTTGTTTGGAATTTTAGTGTCAGAAATTGAAATGGTAAGGCATTGGCCAAATTGTGGGTGCCATATCTCTTTGTGAGATAGGTAGTGTGCTATCATTATCCACATTTTACAAATGCAGAAACTGAGATTTGGAGAGTTTGTGTCTTGCCTAACTTCATGGAAGTAGCAAATAATGTACCTCATGATCAAAGCTAGAACTTTTAGAAAGTGGCTAAAATTGACATTATTCTTACTGACATAATCTTAAAATGAAGAGTTGAGGACAAGAATTTATCTGCAAGTCTACTCATTGCCTAGAGACAGAAGTAGATGTATTCAACCAGCACATATCAATGGAGGAAGTTCGAGAGTCTTAAAGAATTATAGATTTAGAGCCAAACAGGGTGCTCCTAGGCCATCCCCTTTTGGTTTTTATTTGGACCATAAATTTAATGGTTAACAGTTATTTCATAGATTTGTTTCACAATGTTTTCTCTTTTTTTTTATTAATTCAGATTTTCTTACAAAAGCATACTGGATTTTAGAGAATTAAAATGGACTTCATAGAGACAATTTAATTGACTTTCCATTTGTATTTCTTCTTTCTCCTAGAAAACATTAAGAGCCATGTTGGTGTATACTCCTTGCCATAGTTTGGCCGAAAGAATAAAACTGCAAAAACTTCTGAGGCCAGTAGTAGAAACTATATTAGTCAAATGTGCAGATGCCAATAGGTATGGTCATGAGGTTTTTCAAAAAATTTCTCATATCTTCCAGTCAGTTTCTTACTTTTGTCATCAGTGATTTGCACATAATAGACAGTTTATCAAATGAATGAATCTTTGAATATTGTGTTTCCTAATTTTTAAAAAATCCTTGAAATAAAATATCGCTAAGTTAATGCTGATGATCTAGAGAAATAATTTAGTTCACATAAAATTCTATTACTGTCTGTCATTTTGTTGCAAGCATTTAAAAAAATACATTCCTGAAATCACATTTCTAGCCTAAATATGTAATGATGAAACAGTTCACCATCGCTTCATTTCCTTAATGTATAGATCAGTGGTTCCCAAATTTTTTTGGCCTACCATCCCCTTTCCAGAAAAAATATTACTTAGCCCCCTGGAAGTTAAATTTTTTTTAATTTTAATAGCAATTAATAGGAAAGATAAATGCACCTGTGGCCATCACCGCTCCCCTGGATCGCTGCAACACCCACCAGGGGGCGGTAGCACCCCTTTGGGAATCACTGGTATATATGGACACTCCTTATTTCTTCCTTTCCTAAATTAATAAGGTAAAAGATTTTTTTTTGGTTTGTAATTAGGGAAGGAAAAATCATGTCACCCTTTTCTTCAGACTCCTAGGTCATAAAGTGTATATTTTATTTGTTTTGGGAAATTAGATGGATTTTGTTTAGGTTGTTAGAAAGCTTGAACTGGAAGGCAAGTCAGGGCATTCTCTAATGCAGTTTCCTCATTCTATAAATAAGCAAACTGAGAGGCCCAGGGAAGTTCAGTGACTTGCATGTCCCACAGGCAGCAAACTTCAGAGATAGGATTTGAACTAAGGTCCTAACACCAAAGTCAGCAGTGTACCATATCAGTGCAGTACCTGCTATAAGGAAAAGTAGAGGAACTCATTGAAATTTTTTGAATGTTGATAGGATGAAAAAAAACCCAATTCAAGTTCCTCCCACCCCCAGGTTAAATATAAACTAATAAAGCTGCTTCAATGGCATGCTTTTAAAAAGAGAGTATAACTGATGTTCCTTAAAGAGATTGACTGGACAGGGATCAAAAAATACTTTGTGACCTAGGGAAATCAGTTTTTGTTAAAATCTTTGTCAGGAGATTTTATTGGAAATGACAGCTGGCAACAACCATAAGTATACAACATTTTACAAAAAGTCCAAAACATTTCACTATTTATCCTTATATGTCTACAAGCTATATTAGAGGGAAATATCATTATCTCTACTCTAGGAAAGATTGCCAGTAGCTGAGTAAAAAGTAGTCTCTACAGTAGAAACCAGTGGGTTTTTTTCCCTTCCCACAGGAGAGTTTATTTTGGGTATTTCACTAAAATAAAGCAATGATCCGGAGTTCAAGTTCTTTAATGATAGCCTAGTAGATCCCAGTTGGCAGAAGTGGAGAGCCCCCCAGAATGCCAATTTACCGTTAAATAAACCTAGTACAAGCATCAGGATCCCCATTTTGCAGATGAAGAAACTGGATCAAAACTTTCAGTCACCTACAGATCCTGAATGTACCTCTGACTCTGTATTCAGTAGAGACCTGTTCCTTGAAATGATGGTTCCAGACTTTTGAATGATTGTTTATCTGTTGACTTAAATGTATGAAAGAAATAAACTTGAGACATTAAGTCTAGGTACAAAAGACTTTGACTTATTAGATGCATGTTTTTTAATTGAAGAAATGTATTTGGATTCAATTTTCCCTCTATACTGTGAGGCTGTGTATATAACATTTTCTTTGTGATTATTTACTGTGACTTTAGGTATAAAAACTAAATAGACAAATGAAATGTTTCTCTTTCTCCCCAAACATTTTAAAATTCTCATTTACATAAGCTTTACCATTAGTCTTGACTTGGTTTTCCCTTCCTTTTTTTAGCCGTACAAGTCAGCTTTCAGTTTCAACACTTTTAGAATTATGCAAGGGCCAAGCAGGAGAACTGGCAGTTGGCAGAGAAATACTTAAATCTGGTAAGAGCCTTCTAATTAAAATTAACTTTTTATATTATGTTTTTGTCCATTAATTCACTCATAGTGTCATTTTAATAGTCTCTCAGTTTGATCTGTCAAAATAGTGGAGTAGACCCTAATGGATATTTGGAGATATGTTTTGTTCATTCAGTCAGTTAGGTGACATTAATTGGAAGTCTAAGTTAATCTGTAAAAAAATTGTTAAAGTAGATATTTAGTCAGCATCTTTTACATGTATATAAGATACAAGCTAGCTTTTGGTATAGATTTTAATAACACTATACTTTCTATTCCTCTTCCTTATAGGATCCATTGGTATTGGTGGTATTGATTATGTTTTAAATTGCATTCTTGGAAGCCAAATGGAATCGAGTAACTGGCAGGCTCTGTTGGGGCGCCTTTGTCTTATTGACAGAATGTTGTTGGAGTTTCCTGCAGAATTTTATCCCCATATTGTCAGTGGAGAAGTTTTGCAAGCTGATACTGTAGTAGACAGGTACTCTTTGTTTAAAAATGTTATTACTTTTCTTCCTTGAAAACAAATATTTTCGGTTTGCCCAACAAGGTTCAAGAGATATAGGCAAGTATGACATAAGGCTATTTGTTTTTAAAATGTAGACTCTTTGATTTGAGGGATTTTTTTCAAAGTGAAAACTTATACCAATTAGTTAATAGTATAATTTTATTTTTTTTAAACTATAATTTAAAAATTTTAACACTCCTAAAGTCAGAACTTATATTTCTAAATATTCACATATAAATTTTTAATGCACTTTTTTCTTTTTCTTATGTTTAGGTATAAGAAGCTGCTGTCCCTCTTGAACTTTGCTTTGCAATTCATTGATAATTCCCACTCAATGGTTGGTAAACTGTCCCGAAGGGTGTTTTTGAGTGCTGCAAGAATGGTTGCCAGAGTACCCCATGTGTTTTTGAAACTATTGGAAATGTTGAGTGTTACAAGCTCCACTCATTATACAAGGATGCGTCGTCGTTTGATGGCTATTGCCGATGAGATGGAAATTGCCGAAGCCATCCAGCTGGGCATAGAAGACTGTTTAGATTGTAGGCAGGATGACTTTTTGCAGCCATCTGCCCCAAATAACACCCCAGAAACAACTGAAAATAATTCCCCTGAACACACAGTCCAGTTAGAGAAAACTGGAAAGCCTTTATGTGATGCAAAATCAAATGCCAGTCCAGAAGATATTTCTGATAAATTGGCTGACATGTCTGTAGGACTTCCTAATTCAGTAACAACGGAGCAACCAAAGCCAGCCCTGCAGACAAAAGGCAGACCCCATAGTCAGTGTTTGAACTCCTCTTCATCCAGTCATTCCCAGTTATTGTTCCCAACTTTGCCCTCTCCTCCTTCTTCTACCCCATCTGTGCCAGCTGGCTCTGTAACAGATGTCTCTAAACACAAAACTCAGGGTTTTGTTCCCTGCAAAGTACCCACACCTTCTCCACAAATGCAACGAAAATTTTCTCTACAGATTCTTAGAAACTGTTCTGAAATCAAAGAATCAGATAAACTTTCCCCAGTTTTTACACAGGCAAGGCCAATGCCTTCCAGTCACATACACAGGCCAAAGCCATCTCGACCTACTCCAGGAGATTTGAACAAGCAAGGAGAAGTCTCAAAAAATAGTATGACACTTGATCTGAATACTATCTCACAATGTGATGGCATCATTGGAGGTGGCAGCAACAGCAGCAGCAGCGCTATCATACCAAGTGAAGAGACGGTCTTCACACCAGTAGATGAGAAATGCAGATTAGATGTCAATACTGAACTCAACTCCAGCATTGAGGACTTGCTTGAGGCCATGCCTACTAGTGATACAACTGTAACTTTTAAGTCCGAAGTTGCGGTCCTTTCTCCTGAAAGGGCTGAAAATGATGACACTTATAAAGATGATGTAAATCATAATCAGAAGTGCAAAGAAAAGATGGAAGCTGAAGAAGAGGAAGCATTATCCATTGCCATGGCAATGTCTGCATCACAGGATGCCCTGCCAATAGTTCCTCAACTACAAGTTGAAAATGGAGAAGACATAATCATTATTCAGCAAGATGTGAGTATCTTTTGGACAGGGTTCAGTGATGACTGTGTTGAATCACATTTAAAGTTTGAAAAACCAATTTTAACCAGTTAGCTAGCAAATGATGGTTTCTTAGACAACTATTAATGTCAAAACTGAGAAGAGTCCATTTGACCCAAGAAGTTTTTTATCTTGTATACATTTTGAAGGTAATACTTGATATTAGCATTCTCATATTGTTTGAGTTTATAAATCTTGGATTAGAAAGTTATAAGTGAGTTAGAAAGTTAGTAAGCAATGCTGTCATGTCAGCATTATTGTTAAAAATTAAAATTTTTACCTGAACACTGAAACTTTTATTTTCAGACACCGGAGACTCTGCCAGGACATACCAAAGCAAAGCACCATTATAGAGAAGATGCCGAGTGGCTCAAAGGTCAACAGATAGGCCTTGGGGCATTTTCTTCTTGCTATCAAGCTCAAGATGTAGGAACTGGAACTTTAATGGCTGTGAAACAGGTAAATACCAACCAACAGATATAAATGGAGTTTCACGACAAAGTACTAGAAATCCATTCTGTTTGAATGTACTTCAGTTTTTCTCTTTTAAACTACAAAAGTAGATGGCACAATGTAAAGACAAGTCAATAACAGCAGTCTTAAAAGTAGATGAGAACTAGTCATCTAAAAATGTTATTCCTAATATTTGAAAGGGTTTTTTAAAATAATCTAAGAATATGAGATCATCCTAATCTATATAATAATAGCATAATATGTAACAAATATTTCATGTTACCCACAAGTATTAAAAATGACATATAAAGTGGTTTTATTTTATGTGGCACAGAGCATAGGTAATTTTTAAACTGTTGCTTTAATTAACAAATTTGTATGGTCGCTATGTAACTTAAACTTTACTTTTTAAATTAGCATAGAAATCAAGTAATAATAGGACTTCACATTCATAGAACAGTAGACCTTTAACAAACCAAATCAAGGCATCAATGCCAAAATTGGAATCCCTAATATTGGTTTACATAACCAAAGTCATACTTCTTTGCAATTTGCTATCTGTTGCATGCTTCATTGGGCCTTTATCAATTTATTCTTATTTCATAGCCTTCACTTTGTTATTAATATCTTAGCTGCCTCCAAATCCAAATTCTTATTGCTTACAAGCCTGAAAAAAGATAACTACTTATCTTGTTATGTGTAGCATTTTTTTTTCCTTTTTAAGCTCTTCCCTCTGTCTTAGTATAAGTTCTAAGGCAGTAGAATGATAAGAGCTAGGCAGTGGGGATTAAGTGATTTGCCCCAGCTCACACAACTAGTAAGTGTCAAAGGCTAAATTCGAACCTGAGTCCTTCTGACTCCAGGCCTGGTACTATGGCCACTCTGCTATCTAGCTGCCCCAAAGATCATTTTCATTCAACATTTATTAAGCACTGGAGCTTACTGTGGATATGTAGGTATATGTTCATTCAGATTTCGTTTTAAAATATTTTCAATAAGAATATGCACATTGGAGTGTTTCAGAAGTTTTCTCAAACTGAATGTTGTGTTAAACAGGTGACTTATGTCAGAAACACATCTTCTGAGCAAGAGGAGGTAGTTGAAGCACTGAGAGAAGAGATAAGGATGATGAGTCACCTGAACCATCCTAATATCATCAGAATGTTGGGTGCTACATGTGAGAAGAGCAATTACAATCTTTTCATAGAATGGATGGCAGGTAATTTTATGCTACAAGTTAAGAGCTACCTGGAACTTCGTTTTATTTCATAACTTAAACATTTAAAATGTATTAGATTTTTTAATGTGACCTTTTTTACTAAAATTTTATGGTAATTATTTTAAAATTTTTTAAATTAAATTATTAAAAATAAATGATGGATATTGAAATTTTACTGTTTTACATGCATGCCTCTTTGCAGAGTGGCAGCAACACTTAATTTTGAGAGGTTAAGCAAGTGGAGCATAAGTTCAGTCAACTTCTGCCCTGCTAGAAAAAGATTTGAGTATTATCCCCATTCTCAGCTTCTATTTGCCAAGGACTAGCCTCTTAAAGTCAGAAGGCTTGTCCCTAGTAGGCTAGACAGTTAATGACATATTCTTTGATCATGGCAATCTCTACATCAACAAAATTATATAATATGGGCCTAAGTTCTCTGTGGCCTCTTTCCACTTCTGCAGTAATGGTGTCAGAGTAGCACAAAAAGGTGCAAAGAATCATAATTTCAAGGCCATCTCCAAATATTAGCTTCATCATTGGTACTCTGAATGTGAAATTGATATCCATTGACCACACATCAAGGCATGTTGCTGAATTATATCAATCTTGACATTTCTTCTATAACTGAGACCAAAAGGAAGATATATCTAAATGGAAGGGGTCTTTGAAGAGGCAAATAAAGGTGTTGATGGAATTAGTTGAATGATGCATCACAGTGAACAAGAAGCATTTCATGGGATATTGGGTCATTTCATGTAGCAGCCCTCATGATAAATAGTTGGAAGAGACCACCATGAAGATAATTGCAATTGATGTGTTGCAGGGGATAAGTTAGATAAATTATACAAAAAAAATTCTTGAGACCGTGATACTCAGTAATTTCAGTACAAAAGTAGGCATAGATAAGGATGTAAAAAAATATTAGAAAATATGGTTGAAGAGACAGAAAAGCCAGACTTTGTAGACTCTCTGAAACCTCATGCCTGTGGGTCACAATTACTTTAAGAAAGAATTTTAAAATCCTAGATTTGACAAATACTCTAACATCACCCCCTAAAAAATGAAGTGAACTAATTACAGTGTGACACTATAGATGCAGGATTTGTTTCTGAACCATCTGTCTTTGTATAATTAGATCACTTGACTTGTTAAAACAAAGATCAACACTAACATAAATCTAGAAGAGAAAGTAAAAATACGAAATAGATTCTTTGTGTAATTAAAATAAGTCCAACCTGACTTATATAAACATGTTATTGCAGCTGAAAAAAATGGATAAAGGAAAAGACATTATGTTTCATTAAGAAGTTTAAAAGTGTCAGTCAGTTGCCTTCATAAGTAAATAAAATGATCCTGAAAACTGCCTTGGTAAACATTTGATCTATTATCCTTTGACCTACCTTTTAGACAAAGAGGGATAGATGACAGCCAAGAAAAACAATATCAAATTTAGACAACAATCTCATTTGTAAAATTTTGTGGGAAAAGATTTTGAAGATTAATAGATTAATATTCTTATAAGACAATGAGATGCAGTGATGAAGGGGGGGTGGGGATCCATTTGAAAGACCAGGCTAGCCAAATTATCCAAGACATTTAACAATATGACTGAAAAAAGACCAGCAAACAGGTGAAAGTTGGGAAGATTTTTATTTCAAAAAATATTTATCATCCAGGATAGTGAAGAGCAATCTCAAATTCAAATAGAAACAGGACCATTATTCCATACATACAAGTTCCTGTGAGCCACATATTGCCTGGTTTTAAAATGTCATGTCATCTGTGTTCTATCGTATTTTGTCCAATATTTCACAATTGCATACTAATAGTTCCAGGTACGTTCAGTGTAGGGGCCACAGATCATAAGTTTGATACTTCTGTAGGAAAAGGAGCTAACTAAAGAGGATACAAATTGGGGGGAGCTAGCTGAATTATATTAAGTATACACCATGGAAGGGAAATCCATGCTACTTCTGAGGACGAGTGAGCACTGTGCTCTTATGGAAAGAACACTGGACTTGCAATCAGGAGAGATCTGAGTTCAAATACTACTTTATAGCATTATGACCATGGATAACTCATTTAAGTTTTCTGAATTTGTTACATCAATTATATCAAAAAGGAATAAGAATATTAATAAGTGCCTAAGGTAATTAAAGGTTCAAATCAGATAATGTACATCAAGTCTTTTGCAAACTTTAAATAAATTTTCTATTATAAACCTAAGAACTTTTTAGAACCATATATAAACAAGAACTAGGATGTACACACCTTACTTTTTAGGAAAATTCAGGAATTCAGTCTGATTTGTTTTTATTCTTGTTTATATATGCTTCTAACAAGCTTAATTTTTCTGACTTCCAAACTCCTGTGGCAAATTAAACTGGGAAGAGAAGATTATAGGATATTATACATTACTATGCAGGACCATTTATCTAGAGCTGAAAAAATCCTCTAGTCTGAGTTGACAAACTATGGCCTCAGGGTCGAATCTGCCTCTCCACTTCCCACCTCACACACATACTTTTTTTTATTTGCCCTGAGAGCTAAGAATGGGGTTTTTTTTAATAACTTTGTTTAGTTATTTGAACTTTATTTAAAGTTATTAGAAACAATTGCTCCAGTAGGTTGTAGACTGGATTCTTTTTGGTTGGCAAGCTGGATTTGGCCCCTGGGCTATAGTTTGCCAACTCCTAATCTTGTCTGATCCCTTCATATTATATTAAAATCCAGGAAGCTTAAGCTACTTGCCTAAGGTCACACAAGTAGCAAAGGTCAGAGGTGGGATTTGAAATCTGAGCTCCTGACTCTAGAAAAAATTACTATGTCCTAGAGCAATAAGAAATTTCAGAGACTTAGATCCTCAAGCTTCTGGAAAGTACACCAACAATCATAAGAAATAACCCATTAGACCCTAAGGAAAAGGACAGAAAAATTATGAAAAGGAGACACAAACTCAAATAATACTATAGTCGGAGAAATGCTTAGTACAGGCACAGACAGATCTGGATACTTCATGGAACAGCATGATATAGGGAAAAACTGCTACTTGGAATCAGAGAATCCAGATTAGACCCTGCCATTTACTAGATGTGCAGCATTAGACAAATTATTTGACCTCTTAGGGTGTGGTGCATAGAATGCTGGACATGGAGAGGGAGGCTTGTGCCCTGACTCGCCTGAGACTTACAAGCTGTGGGACACAGGAAATTACACAACCCCTCTGAGCCTCAAGTTTCCTCATCTATAAAATGATGACAATAATAGTACCTATTCTGAAGAATCAGGTGAGAGAATATATGTAAAGCATTTTTTCAAATCTTAAATCTCTAGATTAAGTGAGTTACCATTATCATCAATTACATATATAAAATGCCATATAAAATTCAGTCTCTACTGTCCCACCTCTGATCCTGTGAGCTACTGAATAACATTAGACACTAAGGAAATAATGCATTAGATTTCCATCTAAAATGGTTAAAAATTAATGTATATTTTTAAAGGGATAAAGATTAAGCTATTTGGGAAACTCAGTGGCAGATGAGGTTTTACGGTATTTACTTAACTGATTCTGATATGAAAGATGAAAGCAGTACTTTAGATTTTCAACCATTTTCATTTCCAATAGAGGATATATATGACTTCACTATTTTAAATGTTAATATGTTTATTTAAAAGCCAGATTTATAATAGTTATGGCCTGCATACATTTGTCTTACAGGAGGATCTGTTGCTCATTTGCTGAGTAAATATGGAGCTTTCAAGGAATCAGTCGTAATTAACTACACAGAACAATTACTTCGTGGTCTTTCTTACCTCCATGAAAATCAGATTATTCACAGAGATGTCAAAGGTAGGATTTTTTTTTTCATTTATCTTGTTAGAAGATTTTAAAGTGCAAATAAATGCTTTTTTTTTCCTGGTTCGTCTGCCTTTATTATATTACACCCTTTGGGGCGGGGAGGCATTTTAATTTATTTTTATCTCAATATCTTTCATTCTTGTAAGTGAACAATCTGATAAAACTAAAACCCCAAAACATATATCCAGTAAACAAGTGATAAATCATATGTTTTCATCTTTATTTCTACTCCAACAGTTCTTTCACTGGAGATGGATATCATTCCCCATCATAAGTCCCTCAGAATTGTCATTGATCATTGTATTGCTGTTACTAGCAAAGTCTATCACATTTGATAGTTCTACAATATTGCAATTACCATGTGTAATGTTCTCTTATTTCTCCTTATTTCACTCTGCATCATATCTTTCCAGCTCTTTTCTGAAATCATCCTGTTCATCATATAGTTGCATATGTAGCTCTCCTCTAATACTGACTTATAAACTGAGATTGTGAGAATATATATTTCTAGAAATTATTTTTAGGCCAATATTACCATATTAATCTGTAATCATTAGACAATGTTAGGCTTTTTTTTAAAAACACCTTACCTTCTGTCTTAATATCAATTTTAAGAAGAGTAGCAAGGGGCTAGGCGATGGGAATTAAGTGACTTGCCCAGATTCACATAACTAGGAAGTGTCTAAGGCCAGATTTGAATCCAGGTCAGACACTCCATCCACTGTGCTACCTAACTGTCCCTAGACTTTCTTAAAATAAGTCTGATAAAATCATTTTCCATTGAGTTCATTTTCATCATTTCAAGAATTTCATACATAAAGTACATTAGTACAAGAATTTTTAAAAAGCCAAATAAGTATCTTTGGATCATTTTATATTCAGCTGTACTTGTAAAGTTATAGCATTCATTTTGATTTGAAATGCATATGCTGGTCTGGATAAAAATAAACTTCAATAGAACCTTCTCAAATACAGACTAATCCCAATATGGTTTTCTTGGAGGTTTTATTGAAATTGTGTGATTTCTAAGCAGAGTTTTCCTTTTATGTTTCCTTCAAAATTTATATTTTTCTATAGTCTTATCATACTATTTAGTTCTCCAGAATAGATTTAATGGTAAAATGGACTTGAGAGAGAGCATCTCACCCAACCCTATCATTTCAAAAATGAGAAAATTGAAAGCTAAGGGAGACATGGTAAAGGGACTTTGTTTCCCAAGATCACACAGATAATAAGTATTAGAGTGAATATCTAAACCCAGGGCTTTTTTTGACTCCAAATCCAATATCTACATCTATTCTTCCTTTCCTTTTCTTCTATGGGACTGTGGTCTTTATTTGAAATAGATTGATAGTGGAGTAGATATCACTGAGTCTTTTTTCAGAAATGTCTCTGTGATCATTTGAAGCTGTCATTTTGATTTTTGAATCTATTTGTACTTTTACTTTTAGCAAAGAATCACTTATAATTTTTGCTTTGCCATTGACAGGTGCCAATTTGCTAATTGACAGTACAGGGCAGAGACTGAGAATCGCTGACTTCGGAGCTGCTGCTAGATTGGCATCAAAAGGAACAGGCGCTGGAGAATTTCAAGGACAGTTGTTGGGAACAATTGCATTTATGGCACCAGAGGTGAGAATCAACCTCTGATTTGATGTTTCTGTATATTAAGAAGCGGTCAGTTCATATCATAGGCATATAACCTAGGCCTTCATTAGTTAAAAGACCAAGACCTTCCTCAAAATCATAGTCTAGCTATGTGGCTCAGGGAACTGAGAGCCAGGCCTAGAGATGGGAGGTCCTGGGTTCAAATCTGGCCTCAGACACTTCCTAGCTGTGTGACCCTGGGCAAGTCATTTAGCCCCCATTGCCTAGCCCTTACTGCTCTTCTACCTTTGAACTAATACACGGTATTGATTTTAAGACAGAAAGTAAGGGTTAAAAAAAATAATAATAGTCCTCCGAGTTTATGAAACCCTTAAATTTTAGCCTTCCCCCTCTTGTCCCTGACATTTAAGGGGAGTTATGGCTTCATATCTTCATATAGAGAAATTTTGTGTAATAGACTTTATAAACCTCAAAGTGCTATAAAATGCTAATTATTTACAGTTATATTGTACAAAGCCCAAGGTAAATTGATACATATAGTGGAAAAAATAGGAGGTGACTTGCCACATAAGAGAAGGAGATCTAGTAGGGGATGAAAGAGGAGGCCACAGAGAGCTTTTTAGAACTTCAGTTATCCTCTCTCCATAGCCCTTCTGCAAAATGTTAGTTCTTAATGCTCTAAAATATTGAAACACTTAAAGTTTCTAGGTAAAGCCTGCCATTGTGGAAGGTCAAAGTCTCCAGCTACGTATAAAAATCAAACTTGTTTGAGCTGGAAGTATGCTCAGAATATCTAGTCCAAGTCCCTTCTTTTTCTAGGGTACAGAGAAGTAAAGAAATTCAAACCAGGTCTTCTGTATGCCAAACCATGTTCTTTCCACTGTACAACATAACATATGGAATAGTACCACTAAACTAGTCATACTATTTGGTTCTTAGGAACAAGATTTAACAAAATGGCTTAACCTTAAATTCCCTGGTAACTTTTTGGGTTTTTTGGGGGGTTTTGTTTTGTTTTGTTTTGGGCATTTTAGGTACTAAGAGGTCAACAATATGGAAGGAGTTGTGATGTATGGAGTGTTGGCTGTGCTATTATAGAAATGACTTGTGCTAAACCACCTTGGAATGCTGAAAAACACTCTAATCATCTTGCTTTGATATTTAAGGTAAATTTTAAAAACAGTTGGCTTTGTTGTCATTATATTTTTGCTAAACTATATGTTTTCTCTTCTAAGGAAAATATCCTTTTGGACAAGAGCTGTGTTTTATGCTATGTACTACTATTGGTATAGTAGGTACTTCCATTAAGGTTGAATAAGTGGCTCCAGAGAAAATGCAAAATTACTGACTTTTGCTTCACCTTTTATGGACTTAGGTTTTGAAAGCCTGCCTGCCAAAATTGATGAGACATACATTTTCAGAGGTTGTTCTTAAATGTTCTTTCCTTTTTGAGGCCCCAACACACCTCGCCTTCTTCTTTTACCTTTCTACTCCTCCCTGAGTAATCTCTACATGCACTCCAAAACTGCCCTTTCATTTTTCTTCCAGGACCTTATTCCCAGAACTCATTCTTTCTGTCATGGATCTTCATTCTTTCCCTCTCCCCTAGCTCCTTCCCATGTGCCTGTAGAAGGATGAAGGTCTCACCAATCCTTAAATAATAACAAAACCTTCCAGTGATTTTCAAGCCCATCCAGTCTGCAGCTGTATCTCTAAAGTATCTGCTCACTAGGCTTCGACTGTCTTACCATCTCATCTTTCTTCAATCCCTTACAGTTTGGCTGCTGCCTCAATTACATGTTATCATCATTGCCAAATTTCATAATCTTCTCATTCTCCTTGACTCAAGCAGCATTTGCCATTATCGGCCTCTCTCTATTCTCTTTCTTCATCTGCTTCACAAACTTCACATACTCTTTAGGGTCACTTTTGTTACTGTCCTTTTTCTGATTTCTTGGCTCCTCAACTTCTTAGGAAGATGGCTTACCTCAAATTAATGGAAATTGTGAAGTAAATAACCACAAATAATTGCAAACCAGCATGTCTTTTGTCATTTTAAGTAGCTATCTGTGAAATATGGCCTCTGATTAGAATTTACAGGAAATATAATGATCCTGGAATAATCCCTGCAGTTCCCAGAACACTAGTTAAAACTGTAACATTCCTTAAAAAAGGAGAGAGATTAACAAGAAAATAGCTTTCTCTCAGAATTAAGACTAGGTCATTCAAGATTGAACCTTAATTCCAGTAATTTAGATATAAATTGAAGCTAGTTAATACTAATTAGTATTTCTTAACTCTGAATTAGGATTTTCTGATCTTTTTAATTGCATCAATTTTATATCCACTGTAATGATAATTTGCATGGCAATATGGAAAGCAAGATAATGGACAGTTACCTGATTAGATCATTACCTGGCAGAAGGTGCCATGTGCCAGGACAGTTGAAGCTCAGGTATATAAGGAAGGATTTGAACTGGGAGATCCATCTCAATCTGAGATTGGGTTTGGGGGTAGTGGGGGATTGTGGTGAGGGTAGGCCATAGGTCAACCTGCACTGACCAATTTCACAGGTCCAGATCCTGTGTTATCCTTATATTGAATACCTGATCCTGATTTAATCACCAACAAGAAGCAACAGCATATAACAGCAAAGCAACCTGATTTAGGTTGAAACCAGTCTGGCAACTACTTGGCAACTGACAAGCCTGGCTATCATCTATTCAAATATCATCATTATCATCATTAGCTTAGTTTTAAGAACTTCCTGTTTCCCTCCTTCCCAATCATTACCCTGCTTCCCCTCCTAAGCCTGTTAACATTAAATCCTCAAACTTACCTAGATTTGGTGTCATCTCTATCTTAGGGCTTAGTGATTATATCCTTGGAACATTTGAGGGAAAGGAGAATAGTATCAGTCATAGTGAAATATAAAATATAATTTGCAGTCAATTTAGCATTATCCTATGTAGGCCAGAAAGTCAGTTAGAGAAGTAGCTGTATGGTTCTAATCACAGATTCTTCATCTGGCTAGCTATCCTGGGGCACTGTTATATCTGAAGTTCGGTTCAACAGATACACAACTATTGCTATGAGGTCCTTTGTGTTTCACTATCACAACTTAAGTGTTTCACTCAGGTATCAACCACATACTCAGCTTCAGCTCCTCATAACACCAGAATCATTATAACACTACTTCAAAATACTAAATAAAACAATAAGTAATAATTATGACATGCTAGATTAGTCTTTAGTATTTTCCTTTCCCATGTAAACCCAAAAGAGATTTGTTTAAAGACAACAAAGTGTGAAAGAAGATATACCATATCTGACAAATAAGAGAGAAGCAGAAAAAGACCTAAATTTTAATTTCTCAATTTTTGATATATATCTCTGCCTGAGCAACTGCAAAATAAGAACTTAAATACTATGGTATTTATATTCTCAAAAATCTCTCCCTGACAGAATCATCCAGTTGTAAGGTGCTCTGCTGATTTGTAAAATGCTAGGGTTGGCACCTCCTAGGTTCCTTCCACCTCTAAAGCTACATCCCCCCTTCCCACCTTAGCAAGTGTCCTTTTGTCGTGGGATCCCTACCAAGTCCTGTCACCTTTACTTGAATTTGTGTAGCTTTCACATATATTGATGTTATTAAATAATGCATACCTTTTTCTGGATAGTAAAAGATGCATTTGTGATAGCCTTTAAGAATATGGCATTCCTTTTTCAGATTGCTAGTGCGACTACTGCTCCTTCAATCCCCTCACATCTGTCTCCTGGCTTACGAGATGTGACTCTTCGCTGTTTAGAACTTCAACCTCAGGACAGACCTCCTTCAAGGGAGCTACTGAAGCATCCAGTCTTCCGTACTACCTGGTAGCCAGTTACAAAAAAGATTTTTAAAAACTGATGCTAAATAGAAGAAAAAACTCTGGACAGTGCTTTCAGGCACAACCACATTTTATCATTCTGCTGGCCTTTAATCCACCAAACAACAATTAACTGAGGCCAGTGGAGGAGGACCCTTACCGAAGTATGTGATTGACAAATCAAGATCTTTACCTAAGCTCAGTATGCAAACTTCCCCAACTTGTGCAGAAACTGTAAATTGTGCCTTTCAAAGAACTGGCCCTAGGTGAACAGGAAAGCAATTAAGTCTGCATATAACTAGTAGCAGATAAATAAATTTTTTTGGAGCACTTTTTCAGCAATATTAGCAGCTGAGGGGCTCAGGTTCTATTTTAATATTGCAATTACTCTTCCATTTCACATTGTGATCATGAGCAGGGGATTCTGCAATTCCGTTCAGGTTTTTTGTTTTTTTGTTTTTTGTTTTGTTTTATTTTTGCTTTGATCACTGGCTATAAAGAAAATCACTATCTTCCTCTGTTAAACCTGAGTAGGCACTACTGGAGTAGTGTTTGGTTTTTTTTTGGGGGGGGGGTTATTTTGTTTTGTTTTGTTGTTATTTTTTTAAGAAAAAAGAAAAAGAAAACAAAAACATTTTTAAGAATTGATGCTTCCATTGTGAACTCACATTTAGCCTTCAGTTTTTTTAAGTGGGCAACTGTGGGTCATTGTGCATTTTTACTGTTGGCCCATCCATTTCGTTGTTTTTTTTTTTAAGTTATGGTTCTGTATTTTCATTTTGTCTTTATTTTTGTTTGACATTCAGGGACAGGTGATCTTTTCAAACCACAAAATAATAATACAAAAACTTTAGAATTAACTGCAAAACAGATCTTATTGAATATCTTGCTATCGGGTTTTCTTTTTAAATTGGACTAGAATCATGCTACTACACTTCATTCATTGAGTCAGTGATCTAGGTTTTGCCTAGTGCATGTTATATAAAAAGACAATTGAAAATCAACTCTTTTACTTGGCTTACAATCAAGATCCAGGTTATTTGGGATATTTGTTGAGCCTTTTCAGTTTTACCAATTTCCTCCAGCAAACTAGAAAATTTCACACCAAATTAAGTCGTACTCTAGGTGTAATAAAAATTCATTCACTCTCACCACTGATAATAACATTTTAACTGCTGTTTTCCTTCTGCCATACATCATTTATTTACAATTAATCTGGCTAATGGATAATTAAATAGAAATTATCCTTATTTTCACCTTTTTTCTAAGAAAAGGTGTTTTAAAGAGATTTATCTTGAACTTGAAAATATGTTCAATTATAAGAGTGAAGAATATCACTTATACTATTTCCTTGGGTTTTGCACAATTTCCTAATGATTTAGAGGCAGGATTTTGAATCTGGTGATCCTGAAGGAACATGGCAGCTGTTCTTGGGCTTTTATGGGTGAGTCTTTTCAATCAAGTACTGATTTAAGTATTTAATATAATTTTTAATGTAATTTTAACTCTTCAGAAGCCAGTTAATTGTCAGAGTGAAAATGGAATTGGTTATTCTCAAAGACTCAGGACAAACTAAATAAGCTATTCAGTATACTAAAAATGTACAATACTAATTGGAAGCAAAAGAGGTTACAAGTTTACAGGGATATGTACAATTTTTTTTAAAAAATTATGTGACTATGTATTTCTTAGGAAAATTTTACATTCCTTTGTTTTGGAAGATTGGCAGTCTTTGAAGAGTTAAAAGGAAAAAAACCAACAACAGTACTGAAATGTGAAGTTTGGTAGCTTTGACTGTAATGTACTTGACTTTCTTTTTTTCTTTTTTTGACTACTTAGAATTTTCACAATTCTAATAAGATTGTTTCCAAGTCTCTCATGTGCAAGCTTTAAAGGATGCACTCTTGCCATTATATACTGGAAGATCAGTTGTCAGATCACGATTTTCTGGCAAATGTAAACTGTATAAACTGATGAACCTCAGCTAATCAGTATTACTTTGTAGATCACCATGCCTACCACATTTCAAACTCAAACTGCCTCTAGATGTCAAGATGCATTTTGTTTGAGTTTGTTTGCATTTCCCTCAGCTTGCTGGTAATTGTGGTGTTTGTTTTGTGTGTGTGTGTGTGTGTGTGTCTGTGTGCGTGCGCGCCTGTACACCTGTGTGTGTACACGTATGTGGGTGGGTGTGTTTAAATGCAGATGTGATGTAATATTCTTATTTTCTTTGGATCAAAGCTGGACTGAAAATTGTATTGTGTAATTATTTTGTGTTCTTAATGTTTTGTGGTACTTAAGTTGTAAATAGCGTCTACTGCTGTTTATTCCAGTTTCTACTACCTCAGGTGTCCTATAGATTTTCTTCTACCAAAGTTCACTTTCACAATGAAATTATATTTGCTGTGTGACTATGATTCCTAAGACTTCCAGGGCTTAAGGGCTAACTTCTATTAGCACCTTACTGTGCAAGCAAATGTTACAAAAATCTCTGGGTTAAGAAAATTTGGCTTAAATGTATCCTTTTGTTATTTTAAATATATCAAGATATTTTAATTAAAAGTTTTTACCCCATTGAACCAATTTTATAGTATTTGTACCTATTTTGGTGTTTTGTCTTTATAGTAAATAAAAGTTTTTAAACAAAGGTTACTTGTTTTTAAAATAAGTTCTGTTTTATCTTAATAGTCAATAAATACCACTTCTTAAAATATATCCTACTTAGATATTAATAAATGTTACAAGTTTTTGCATGAAGCTATATTCCTTTGGGCAGATGGCAAAGATGAGTTTCACTGATCCATTTGTGATTTGAAAATGACTAGGGTTTGTTTGTTTGTTTTAATTCAAATGATGAATTCCAAAAGTTAACAAAACTCCATGGGTGGTAGATCATAATAAAATCTTATAACCCAGAATGAGAATTAGAGACTTCTTTAAAAATTGGAAAGAATTGAAAGGTAATTTAATTAAACTTAAAACCTGAATTCAAGGTTCCCTGTGCAGCATCAGAACTGAAGCTCCTGCCAGGGTATTGTAGCATGATTATTAAATGAAATATTAATGACAGCACCTTTTAGGCCAGCTTTTAACAAAGTTCTAAACTTATGAAATTATGCAGTTATCTGGTTCACATCTTTCCATCTTGTCTTCCAGAATAGTTTGGCATATATTCTCATTTCTCAAATTCTCAGTTGTAAGAATCCTAAAAGGATCATCTAGGCCAGTGATTCCCAAAGTGGGCGCCACTGCCCCCTGGTGGGTGCTGCAGTGATCCAGGTGGGGCAGTGATGGCCACAGGTGCATTTATCTTACCTATTAATTGCTATTAAAATTTTTAAAAAATTAATTTCCAGGGGGCTAAGTAATATTTTTTCTGGAAAGGGGACAGTAGGCCAAAAACGTTTGGGAACCATTGATCTAGGCCCATGTTGGTGAAGATGTAGCCCAGGTGCTATTCCCCCTCTCCACCTTGCCTGAGGACATTTTTTGCATGCCTCACCCCTCTGTCCAGCCACCCAGTGCAAGCACTTCTTCCTCTGTGGTCTGGGACAATGTGGGGGCTCACATGCTGCATGAGGGTTACAGTCTGATCTTGAAAAGGTTCACCAATGCTAATGTAGGCTAACTGGCAGCTTTGTCATTCTACTTAGTTCTCAGTCACTAATGCATTGTGGACCCAGGAAGGGGGACTGTTGAGGGTGGGAAGAGGGTGTGGGGACACGAGGAGCAAGCCATACGGCTCAGACCTCGGGAACAGAGCATATGTCAGTTCCATCTTCAAACACAGCCTAAAGTCTGCAGAACAATGACAAAGGCAGGAATTCCAGACCAAAGTGAAGTCTTCAGTTCTGTCGCCTTGAATTAGCAGAACCTAACAGCAGACTGCCTAAGTCCATTAGCACTATTAAACCTCTAGAGGGAGCAAGCCTGCAGACCTGTTATTCAGACCCCAAAACAGATCAGAAATTTGCAGAGTTCATACTAAGAGGACAGCAATCAGACTTTTCCCTGGATCAGACCAATTTGGGAGCACTGAAAGCCTATAGTTCCCAAGCCTGAGCTGTTCTTGAGACCTTAAAATTCACACAGTCCTCAATCCCAAGAATCAAGTTAGGACATTACCAAGACCAGCGATGACCTTAAAACATCAAAAGAACATACCTTAGCAGAGATTGGTGGTCTAGAGGCATAGATTGGGACATGAGTTCTCAGAGATAGTGAATGTGGTGATTTCTTTTGCCAGACTATATTTACCATAAGAGAGGACTCTAATTGGGAGGAGAGAGAACTTGATGAGTAATATTTTTTAAAGGAGAAAAGAGTTTCAATAAAACATTACATTGAGGAGGGCAGCTGGATGGCTCAGTGGATTGAGAGCCAGGCCTAGAGACCAAAGGTCCTGGGTTCAAATTCAGCCTCACACTTCCTAGTTGTGTGATCCTGGGCAAGTCACTTAACTCTCATTGCCTAGCCCTTATGGCTCTTCTGCCTTGGAACTAATACGCAATATTAATTCTAACATGGAAAGGAAGCATTAAAAAAAAAAAAGTTACATTTATTTACCAAGCCCTGCTATCTTCCTTGCTATTATGAGGTTCAGATTTCTGAGCCTTGCAATCTGATCTTCTGATGAAACCCAAAGACTCCTGGACCTGGGCCTTGCCATAAAGATCTGCCTTGTCACTGTCCTTTGATACGAAGTACCCTTGATGCATTGTCTCTCTCAATGAAAAGGTGAACTCCTTGAGAGCAGGGACTCTTGTATTTGTATCCTGTGTGCTTGGCATGGTAAACATTTAATAAAAGCTTTATTCATTTTAAAAAAGTTACACATCAAGTATAAAGATATACATCAAGTGTATAATGAGTATAATCTAAAGAAGAAAAATGAATCTTAAATGAAATAAAGGACTTCCAAGCATTCCTGATGAAAAGACCAGAGCCTACATAAAAACTGATGTTACAGACATAGAAGTCAAAGGAAACACAAAAAGGTATGTTAAAACAAACTGCCATAAGGGACTAATGAGGATAAATTGTTTATATTCAAATGTGGGAAGATCATGTGATTCCCTCAGAGCCCTTTTCATCAGGGATCATAAAAGGGGTCTAAACAAATAAATGTATATATTCTCAGGACCTTTGTCTATGTGTGTGTATGAATGGAAAAGGGAAAGGAGAAAAAATGCACTGTGGGCAAGGGAAGGAGAAGAAAGTTGAAGGAAATTATTTCATTAGGGTGCACAAGTAGAAGTTTCTGCAAATAGGGGAAAGGACTCAGGCAACAACTGATGCTTGGACCTCACCCTCATTTGCACTGGTCAGAGGGGGGAAAAACATCTTGGAGAGGAGAAAGAAAGGTAAATTAAAGAAGGAATTGAGCCTGAGGAAAATGATCTCTTAAGAATGTCCAAAATTATATTAATAATATGGAAATAGGTCTTGATCAATGACACTTGTAAAACCCAGTGGAATTGCTCATTCACTACAGGAGGGGAGTGGGAGGAAGAGAGGGAAAGAATATGAATCATGTAACCATGGAAAAATTAGTCAAAAATAAATAAATAAATAAATAAATGAACTTAAAAGAATGTCCAAAAGTATTGTATGGTAACATGTATAAACCAGATTTGTCTGCCAGCACCAGGAAGGGGAAGGGAAGGAAATAAATTCAATCCTTTCACTTAGAAAGACATGTGGAAATTTGTTATTACTTGTAATTGGTTTTTTAAAAGGGGAAGAGGATAGGAAAAATAATGGGGGGGAGGAGAATGTGCAAAATTATTTATAACGGGGGTTTGGGAGTAGGGAGGGTGGCAGAATTGGAAGCTGAGGGGATGCCCATCAATTGAGGAATGAGTGAATATATTTATGGCACATGAATGTAATGGAATGCCATTGCACTTTAAGAAATGATTAAGGGGGGATAAATTAGAAGCCTTCCCAATAAGATCAGGAGTGAAACAAGGATGCCCATTATCACCTCTATTATTCAACATAGTACTAGAAACACTAGCAATAGCAATTAGAGAAGAAAAAGAAACTGAAGGTATCAAAATAGGCAAGGAGGAGACTAAGCTATCACTCTTTGCAGATGATATGATGGTATACTTAAAAAATCCTAGAGAATCAACTAAGAGGCTGGTAGAAATAATCAACAACTTTAGCAAAGTGGCAGGATACAAAATAAGTGCACATAAATCAGCATTTCTATACATTTCCAACACATTAGAGCAGCAAGAGGTAGAAAGAGAAACACCATTTAAAATCACCCTAGACAATATAAAATACTTGGGAATCCATCTAACAAAACAAACACAGCTATTATACGAAAACAACTACAAAACACTTTCCAAACAAATAAAACTGGATCTAAACAATTGGAAAGCCATTGATTGCTCATGGGTAGGACGAGCTAACATAATAAAAATGAACATTCTACCCAAATTAATTTACCTATTTAGCGCCATACCTATCAAATTACCAAAAAACTTCTTTACTGAATTAGGAACAACTATAACAGATTTCATTTGGAATAGCAAAAGATCAAGAATATCAAGGGAAATAATGAAAAAAAAATGTAAAGGAAGGGGGCCTAGCAGTACCAGATATTAAACTATACTATATACTAAACAATATGGTACTGGCTAAGACATAGAAGGGAGGATCAGTGGAATAGACTTGGGGTTAATGATGTCAACAAGACAATGTATGATAAACCCAAAGAGCCCAACTTTTGGGACATGAATCCACTATTTGACAAAAACTGCTGGGAAATTTGGAAAACAATATGGGAGAGATTAGGTTTAGATCAACATCTCACACCCTACACCAAGATAAATTCAGAATGGGTGAATGACCTGAAC
The DNA here is from genome assembly GCF_016433145.1 of Gracilinanus agilis. NCBI lineage: Eukaryota > Metazoa > Chordata > Mammalia > Didelphimorphia > Didelphidae > Gracilinanus > Gracilinanus agilis. The sequence continues at coordinate 362,080,261 of NC_058130.1, read as the reverse complement.
ATAAAGAGGGAAACTATAAATAAGTTAAGTGAACACAAAATAGTATACCTGTCAGATCTCTGGGAAAGGAAAGATTTTAAAACGAAGCAAGAGTTAGAGAAAATTACAAAATGTAAATTAAATGGTTTTGATTATATCAAGCTAAAAAGCTTTTGTACAAACAAAAATAATGTAGTCAAAATCAGAAGGGAAACAAATTGGGAAGAAATCTTTATAACAAAAAACTCTGACAGGGGTCTAATTACTCAAATATACAAGGAGTTAAAGCAATTGTATAAAAAAATCAAGTCATTCCCCAATTGAAAAATGGGCAAGAGACATGAATAGGCAATTCCCAGGTAAAGAAATCAAAAGTATCAAGCACATGAGAAAGTGTTCTAAATCTCTAGTAATTAGAGAAATGCAAATCAAAACAACTCTGAGGTATCACCTCACACCTAGCAGATTGGCTAAAAAAAAAAAAGAAGGGGAGAGTAATGAATGCTGGAGGGGATGTGGCAAAATTGGGACATTAATGCATTGCTGGTGGAGTTGTGAACTGAACCAAACATTCTGTCTGGCAATTTGGAACTATGCTCAAAGGGCTATAAAAGAATGCCTGCCCTTTGATCCAGCCATACCATTGTTGGGTTTGTACCCCAAAGAGATCATAGATAAACAGACTTGTACGAAAATATTTATAGCTGCACTTTTTGGAGTGGCAAAAAACTGGAAAATGAGGGGATGTCCTTCAATTGGGGAATGGCTGAACAAACTGTGGTATATGC
>NC_058130.1:362068967-362079399 GCF_016433145.1 Gracilinanus agilis | reverse complement strand
CATTCTGGATGGCAATTTGGAACTATGCTCAAAGGGCTATAAAAGAATGCCTGCCCTTTGATCCAGCCATACCATTGTTGGGTTTGTACCCCAAAGAGATCATAGATAAACAGACTTGTACGAAAATATTTATAGCTGCACTTTTTGGAGTGGCAAAAAACTGGAAAATGAGGGGATGTCCTTCAATTGGGGAATGGCTGAACAAACTGTGGTATATGCGGGTGATGGAATACTATTGTGCTAAAAGGAATAATAAACTGGAGGAATTCCATGCAAATTGGAGAGACCTCCAGGAAGTGATGCAGAGTGAAAGGAGCAGAGCCAGAAGAACACTGTACACAGAGACTGATATACTGTGGTAAAATCGAATGCAATGGACTTCTGTACCAGCAGCAATACAATGACACAAGACAGCTATGAGGGATTTATGGTAAAGATGCTACCCACATTCAGAGGAAGATCTGCAGGAGAGGAAACATAGAAGATAAACAATGCTTGAATGCATGAGTTGAGGTGGACATGATTGGGGATGTAGACTCGAAACGACCACACCAATGCAACTAACAACAATTTGGAAATAGGCCCTGAACAAGGACACAAGTTACAACCAGTGGAAATGTGCGTCAGCCATGGGTGGGGGGAATGCGGGGGGTGAAGGGGAAAGTAGGGGTATGAAGCATGTAAACAGGTTAAAAATGAATATTAATAAATGTTAAAAATGGAAAAAAAAGAAATGATTAAGGGGATTGTTTTGGAGAAACCTAGAATGACTGAGGCACAGTGAAGTGAACAGAATAAAAAGAACAAGTTATATAATGATACTGTAAAGAGGAACAACTTTCAGAAATTTAGGAACACCTATCAGCATAAAGACCAGCCAGAATTCCAGAAGTCTCTTGATAAAACATGTTGCTCATCTCCCAGTAAAGAGGTGGAAGGCTTCAAAAGTGCAGATTGAGATATCCTTTATTTTATTTTATTTTTTGACATTACTAGTAAGGGAATTTATTTTGTTTGACTCTACAGGTTTGTAACAGGGATTTTGTTGTTTGTTTTTCTTTCTTTCCCAGTGGAGCTGAGGATGAAGAGGGAATGAAGAAAGACTTTTGCTGATTGAAAAAAAAATTTTTTGGATTGAAAATTAGGCTCCTGGGCAAGTCACTTAACTCCATTGCCTAGCTCATACTACTCTTCTATCTTGGAATCAATACACGGTGTTGATTTTAAGATAGTTGGTAAGAGTTTGTTTTGTTTTAATGTCTTTTTTTTTTGACATTAAACATCAGCCATTTCTGGAAATACCTCCCACCCCCACCTTCCCTGTGAACTTTCCCTTTTTTTTTTTTTTTTAACTTTTTTTTTTAACCCTTAACTTCTATCTTAGAATAGATTCTATGTATTAGTTCCAAGGCAGAAGAGTGGTAAGGTTTGGGCATTGGGGTCAGAGAGAAGCGATGCTAGGAAATCTCTGAGTCTGAATTTGAATCCAGGACCTCCCACAGGTGCTCTGTCCCTTCTACATCAATTCTTACAACTCTTACCAAGTTTCATCAATTGCTTTAGATCCCTCTTTTCTTAGAACTATGGGAGTAGAAATGCAAATGCAAAACATATGACATCACTTATCACATGTATATAAGGGTATTTGATTTGGGGTTTAGACCTTTAAAAAAATTGCTCTATAGCCAAAATGAATAATATGGAAATAGGTATCAAGTGATAATATTTGTACAGCCCAGTAGAATTCCTCATCGGCTCTGGGAGGGGGGAAGGAAGAGGAGTAGGGAAGAAAATGATTCATGAAAACATGGAAAAATATTTTAAAATAAAAATAATTTTTAAAAAGATCCCTCTTTTCTTGCCTCTATTACTCATATACCACACTTTATTCCTTAATTCCTCAGTTTATAGATACCCTTTGCTTCCATTAATTTGCCATAAGAAACTACTACTATAAATATTTTTACTCATACAATACTGTCTGTGAAAAAGATACTGGAATGAATGGCTTGCCATTTCCTTCTCCAGTTCATTTTACAGATGAAAAAAACTGAGGCAAATAGAGTTAAAGTGATTTGTCTAGGCTCACACGATGTCTGAGGCTGGATTTGAACTCAGAAAGATGAGTTCTCCTGATTTCAGGCTTGGCATTCTATCTACTCAGCTGCCCTGATGCAAGCAGTCTTTGTGAGAGACATGATGAAGTGAGCCATTTTCAGCCTCTATCCCTGCCACTATCTGTGCGGCTTTGGCCAAATCTCTTAATCTTTCCAATTCTAATACTATGATCCTATGTCCTCATTGAGCTCCATCTTCCCTTCTGTAAAATGGCTATAGACAACCTCTAACCCCTTCTAGCTCTATCAGGCATTCTTATCCTTTTTGTGTCATAAACCCCTGGGACAGTCTGGTAAAACCTATATAGGCCCCTTCCTAGAATAATGTTTCTTAAATGTATAAAATAAAAGTACACAGGATTACAAAGAAAACTAATTACTGGAATGTAGTTATTAAAATTTTCTTTTAAAAGCCAAAACAAATTCACGAACCTCAGGTTAAAAAACCCTGTTCTAAATTTGTGCTTCTCTATGGCAAATATATCTATGTTGTCATGATTTTCTTTCTTTTCCTTTGTCCTTTTCAAAATAAAATAGAAATTTTATTTTTAAAAAATGATCTTTTTTTTAATCTTCATTTTTGGAGAAAAAGTAGGAAAATAGATCTTGTGATCAATTTTTCCAACAATACAATAGCTGAGAAGTTCTTATCTTCATACAAATACCTCCGAATTTTGAAATTTCTTTTGAATGTAGTAGGGTAGTGGGGTGTAGGAGAGATGGCACTATGTCCTGAGGGATCAAAGGAGAGGCAAGAAATAAATCACATCAGGCTGTTTTTTTTGGTAAACAATACACGTGGAAACACTTGCTAAATCTTCCCCACAGTCACCCCAAGGCCCCAGGTTCCCTAAATTCTAGGGCACACAAAATACAACCACACAGATGTCGTTTGAGCATTTGCCAATAGGGAGATGCCCAGGCAACATGAGCCATAAATGCTGGTTGTAGACTTCTTAGAGGATTTTTTTTAGTGGGGACTTGTGAGTTCATTGGCCTAAGGAACTCCAAACATGGGAACTCTTTCTGCCGACACAGATCCTCAAATTTTTTAATTTTTTTTTTAAATTTATAGTCTCCTTGAGCTGTCTAGGGCACTGAAAGTTAATGAGATTTTGTCTCTGTCTATCCTATACTCTGTGCCACTTGTCTAGAGTCTGATCTGCTTACCCTAATATCTGCAGAGGGCCATCACCCAGTCCGGTGGCTGTCAGAATCTCCCTCTGTCACTTTCTAGTTGCCCATGCGAAGCATGCCCACCTCTCCTTATCAATCATCCCCAGGATCCCAGCGGCTCTTTCTTGATAAGCCACATTGCACAGTGCCCGGCACAGAACAGGCACACCCCGTCTAGGAGTGGCCAACATGAAGCAGGGATAGCTCCAAATAAATTTCCTCAAAGCCTTCATTCCTTCAGAACCACTTTCCACCTGGTGCCTCTTTTTCACTCCTTTTTACTTCTGGTTCCTTGCTTCAAAGAACCCCTCTTGACTGGGAATGTGTGCTGAATAAAGTCAATTGCTTGTTTTCACTATATTTTGCCTTTGTGGTTCATTCTGCACCACTGCCAGTCACTTCCCAAGCTCCCCACAGGAATTCATCTCACCCCTAGCTGAGCCTCTTCTTTTTTTTTTTTTTTTTTTTTTAACCCTTGTACTTCGGTGTATTGTCTCATAGGTGGAAGAGTGGTAAGGGTGGGCAATGGGGGTCAAGTGACTTGCCCAGGGTCACACAGCTGGGAAGTGGCTGAGGCCGGGTTTGAACCTAGGACCTCCTGTCTCTAGGCCTGACTCTCACTCCACTGAGCTACCCAGCTGCCCCTGAGCCTCTTCTGCATCAGGAACCATCCTAGCCATGGACCACTGACCAGAGCTGAACCTATGCCTCCCCAACCCCTTCTATCCTCAGCAAGGGCTTAGGACAGAAGTCTCATGCTCCAAATGGAGCGAGCCCCATCAACTCTGACCAATATCCAGCTGGAGATTAAGGCCTTACCCTGATGCCCACGCTCCAGAATCTTTTTTTGCCCTTGATATATAATCAAAATTCGAAAGGTGTGCCACCCTCTGAAGTCCCTTGGATGCCCCAGGGCTATCTACCATTGCCAGGAATGGGTCTAGCCTCCCTCATACACCTACCTCCCAAAATTCCTTTTGGAGTCATTCAGAACAAGGTCTGGGAGCATCACCCCATGTCCCAAAGAGACAGATTTTCTATTTCTCTATTACTAGCATTCAGCACAGTACCTAGCACTTAGCAGGCACTTAACAAATGTGTGTGGTTGAACTGATACCCAGACTAGGACTAGGGGCTTGCTCCGAGCCTCATGTCCTTTGGCTCTCCTCCTTTCAACCTCATTAGCAGAGTCAGCAGGAGCAAAAACATTCTCATTTTACATCATGAGCTTCAGAAATTTATCAATCCATTTATAGAACCACAGAGCAGTTCAGTAACCTAAGGCTTAAGCCACCATGGCAAGAGAACTGGCACTTGGGTTTCAACCTAGGAAGAAACCATACTGGGCAAAGCTTGGAAATACAAATATGATTTCAAGTTGAGAAACAAGAAAAAGCCAATTAATCTAGAAAAGTCTTTGGCAAAAGGATGGACAGATGACCCAGCTTAGGTCCCTTTATCCCTTCCAAATAGATATGTTTTTTCCATTTGATTTTTTTTCTAAATTAGCTATATATGACATCCTCAATTATAGAAACTGCTAGATTTCTTCAAAGTAAAAAAAAAATTGCTTGTGTTCCTTTTCCCTCCAGCTGCCATTAAATGCAGATTTTTAAAAGAAATGAAATGGAAAGACAGCATGGGGTAGTGTACTGGAAGAGACCTAGGTTTGTAATCAAATGGCCTGAATTCAGATCCCTAATTTGTTGCTACCTGTGTAATTGTGGCAAGTTACTTCTCTCTTGGATTCCATTCCTACACCTGAAAATGAGGACCATAGGATTTTAGATTTAGGGCTAGAAGGAGCCAATTCCCTCTTCTTAGCGATGAGGAAACTGAGGCAGAATGAGGTTAATTGACTTGCTTCAGGGTCACACACCTAAGAAATTTTTGATGTGGGAACTGAAGCCAAGCTTTCATGACTTCAAATCAATGCCCTGGAATAGATGGCCTTAGTGGTCCCTTTCTAGTCTTAATTTAAATTGTTTTCAATGAATAATCATTTCTTTTTTCCATTTCCATCCCCTCACCCCCCCAAAAAAGTAAAAAGAAAAACAAAATCCTTGGAAAAAATAAGCATAATCAGACAAATCAAATTCCCATATTGGTCATATCCAAAAATATATGCTTCACAATACACATTTAGTCCATCATCTCGCTCTCAGGATATGAGTGACAATCTTCATTGTTGGTCCTCTGGAATTGTGGTCAGTCATTTCATTAGAACTTAGTTCCCAGTTTTCAGAATTGTTCATTTAAAAAATTTCTTTATAGTGTAAATTATTGTTTCTTTTCAGTTCCTTCAAATGCCTTAAATAAACCATAACTCTACTTCACTGAAAAGGAATTTGACTAAGTGATGAGGTAGGGATACCTCTATAAATATAAATATCCTATTTTCAAAACCTGGATGGATCTGTGGCTTCCTCATTTTGGATACTCGCTCCACCAAGTCAGCTCAGAAGTCATCACCGCAGAAGCCCTATTCCCAAAGCCTCAAGGTGTCTGAGGTAACCCGGGCTTTGGGAGCCTATGTTCTAGTGAATAATGGCAGCTCACATAGCAAGATTCTCAAGCTGCTTCACATAAATGCTCTGAGAATCCTTCCCATTCTAGAGAGACTTCTCACTAGCTACAGTTATCCCCAGAAGATTTGCTGTCATGTGGTTCAGTCATTTCAGACTCTGTGACCTCATTTGAGATTTTCTTGGCAAAGATACTGGAGTTGCTTGTCATTTCCTTTTCCAGATCATTTTACAGAGATAAACAGGGTTAAATGACTTGCCCAGGGACACACAGTTAGTAAGAGTCTGAGGACAGATTTGAACTCAGGAAGATGAGTCTTCCTGACTAATCCTGTCACTCTAGCCACTGCACCACCTACCTTCCCCAGAAGGTTTGCATTGGGGCAACTAATTATTGGAGTGAATCATTAGCTTCAATCTATATCAAAAGATTAATTATCCCTTTACATATTTATCTTCTATTTGAAAGGCACATCTAGAAATAAGTTGATGGACTGCTCTTTAGGGAAGAGTATTTAATGTGGGGTCTATGAACTTAAAAAATTATTCTGAAAACTGTATTTCAATAGAATTGAATTCTATTAGTAATATTAACAACATAATAATACATAACTAATATACTTATTTATAATTCTAAGCATTTTATTTTAGGCATTTAAAAACATTATTTTAAGAAACAATCCACAGATTTCACCAGACTGCCATAGGGGTCCATGACACACACAAAAGGTTGTGAATCGCTAGTCTAGGGGGTTCTAAAGAAGGATTAATTTAGCCAACCTCCAGTTGTGCATAAATCTCAGGAGCTATCACAGCTCTAGCCACCCAGATAATCCAGACTTTTTCTGGAAAGGGGTTGGGTTTGTGGGAAGCAAACAGAGCTTTGTTAAGTGACTTGCCAGGTCACCCAGGTGTCAGGATTTGAATCCAAGACTTCCGACTATACATTCCATTCTCTTTCTACTGTTCTTCCCTGCCTATTGTAATTCCTATTTTCACCAAGTTAAAACTTTGCCATAAATCTACAAATATTTCCCACAAGATAAGTTAGTGAAGAAAAGGAAGGGAAAGGGAGCTTAAAATAAGGAGAAAGGAGCAAAGAATGGGGAGGAGAGAGTAATCTTTTATTAAGCACTGTGCCAGACACTGTGCTGAGCGCCTTACAAATATTAAATCATTCAATCCTGTAAGGTAAATGCAATTTATTATCTTTTTAACATCTGGGAAACTGAGGGAAACAGAAGTAGGTTAAGTGGCACGCTCAGGGGCACCCAGCTAGTACGTATCTGAAGCTAGATTTAAACTTGGTCCTCCAAACTCTGTGCCTCTCTATCCGCGGCACCGCAACTCAGAATAGGCTGCCCTATCACGTGAGGCGTTGGACCAGACCGGGGGAAGGGGGGGGGGAAGGGGAGGGGTAGACAGCTATGGTGCCCGTTCCCTTCAGCCAGCGTTTTTGATTGTTTTACAAAAGGAGGAGGAAAGGGAAAGTCAGTGGTCAGGCTGAAAGCAAGGAGATAGTTTGACTATTAGAAGGAAGTCGAGGAGGAGCGAGGTGAGACGTTCAGAAGCTACAACAGAAACTGAAAACGGGATCGCTCTCACAGCCCTCCTGCTCAGATCCCCAGTGGGGAGCCAGCGCCCCCTGCTGCTGCTCTCGCGGTAAATAAGGAATTGACCAAAATTTTAAAAAACGGATCAAAATATTCATAGGAGCACCACTCTTCCCACGAGTGCACGTGAGCGTGTGTGTGCGTGTGTGCAAGGAACTGGAAACAAAGTAGATACCACCCACGAGAGAACCTGTTAGACAAATTGTGGAACCTAAGGATGAATGTATATGATGGATACAGAAATATGGGAAGACAGGAACTCCGGCAGAGTGAAATAAAAAACAGTGTAATATTTAATAATAAATTAATAAATAATTGTGTATTATGAATAAATGATAATAAATAAATAAAATAAATAGGAAAATAAAGAAATAGGAAAAAGAATAAAAAGAAAAAAGTAAAAAGGAATACAGCAATGGAAATGTGGGAAGGGGAAACATTCAAAAAACAACTGAGTACTTTTTTTTTTAACCCTTGTTCTGATTTAGAATTAATACTGTGTGTTGGTTCCAAGGCAGAAGGGTGGGAAGGGCTAGGCAATGAGGGTTAAGTGATTTGCCCAGGATCACCCAGCTAGGAAGTGTCTGAAGTCAAATTCGAACTCAAGACCTCCCTGTCTCTAGGCCTGATTCTCAATTCACGGAGCTACCCAGCTACCCGGTGCTATTTCTTTTTAATGATCAAGCTGAGTTCTGGAAGAGAGATGAGAAGATTCACTTCCCTCCCTTCATTTAAGAGATGGAGGGCTTAAGGGTGTGAAACAATATATACACGGTTAGACTCAGTTTTTGTTAGTTTTGAAAAACTGGTTTTCTTACCTTTCTTGTTAATGCTTTGTAACAAGGGGTGGCTCTCTGAATAGGGGTGGGATACATTTGACATAAAAGCAAAATATATCAATAAACATTAAAGAAGAAAGAAACAATTGATAAAGCTTAGAGGTGTTTTGTTTTGAAGGAACACCATTTGGGTTATCTGTTTGGTTCAAGGACTGAATGTGAGATTTCTGGGTAAATAACATAGCCTCACCCAGCCAGCTTACCACTCCATCACTGACAGAACTGGACATTGTCTTACTAATGTCAGGAGGGACCCATTGTTTCTTTTTTAAATTAATTTTTTTTGTTACAATAAAGTTCCAAAACATCTCTCTCCCTACGCCACCCTTGTGAAAGCATCCTTTGAAGAAGAAATATGTATATATATGTAAAACCACATCATGCATCATTTCTGTTTATTAGTTCTTTCTCCAGAGGCACACATTCACAATTATCCTAGGACCCCATGATTCTAGAGGGAGGTTCTCCTTTACACAAATAGCCTTTGAGAAAGTCTTTGAGTCAAGTTGACTAGAAGATGAGTTTTGGAGCCACCTAGAGTTCAGCTCACTGTTACTACAGCTCACAGTGAAACTGTCAGCTCTAGCTGCTCTAACAGACCCCCTGCTGAAATAATGGTTTAAACTGTCCAAATTGACAGTTTGACCCTTAAAATCAGATTGTCTGGTTCTTTGTCTTATGTAATTCACCAAACTATAAAAATAATAAGGCAAGCTGTAAAAATAAATGGGCAAAAACTATTCAAATAAAGGTTCAAAACTGTTTAGATGGCTTTTGTAAATGTAATCAAAGGTATCTTCAGTGACAAAGTGAAGTGAAGCTCATAGATGAACTTCCCTTCAGGGCCAGGCACAAGGATGCTAAAGAAACTCTTTTTATAAAAATTAAATATTTATTGAAATATATAAGGATGAAAGGATTTCTAACTCTAAGGGATTCTAACTCCACCCAAATAAAACTCCCTGGTTCCTCAAGGAACTGCTTTTCTTGTATTTCACAGGCTACACTAATCCTTCCTGATCTGATTAACCCAAATTTATACAATTCTAAATAAAACTACCACAATTATCCTTATAATTCTTAACTTTGCCTCTAAGTTATAAAAATAACAAAGGTTGAATCTCAACAAGAATCAAGTTAGGACTCTGAGCCTTAGCAGACTTAAGAGTCCAAACCAAAGACCAGGGTTTTCTTTGGTCTTCTCAGAGTTAAATCAATCTATTAAAACTGCAATAGATAGTCAGTAGTGTTTCCCAAGTTGGAAAAAGAAAACACTAAACTCCTTTAGGTCTTTTCCTCAGACAGAGAGAGAGAGGCAAAGATGTTACCTCCTCCAGCCCTGAGAGAGAGTCCCTGTGTGTGACTCTGCCAACTGCCAAAGACCAACTGCCACTGCCACACCTAGAGAGAGTAACTGTCCCAGAAAAACTGGTTACAACTGTCAGCCTTTGAAATTGACACACTGTCTCAGCTCTGCTTCAAAGTCCAATCCTTCTTCACTTCTTATCTCTAAACTAATAAAAACAATACTTATTTTCTAATATCATCCTTATAGGATCAGCACTAGCTCTAGCCTTCTAGCAAAATCTGACTTTATTTATCATTCAATCCACAAGGATTTATTAAAAACTTTTTATGTTCCAGGTACCATGCTGGGTGTTGAGGTTACAGAGACAAAAATGAAACATGACTTCCTTTCAAGTGATTTACGTCATAGTAATGAAAATAACATGTCTGCACACACCCATATTCTTTCCTAGATCTGTGATTTCACTGGCATCCAGAACTCCCAGTTCCCTCTGCCAACCAACCAATCAACTAGCATTTTTTTTCAAACATTTATTAATATTCATTTTTAAAATGGTTACATGATTCATGCTCCTCCTTTCCCCTTCGTCCCCCGCACTCCCCCCACCCATGGCCGATGCACATTTCCACTAGTTTTGTCATGTGTCCTTGATCAAGACCAATTTTCAAATTGTTGGTAGTTGCATTGGTGTGGTACTTTCGAGTCCACACCCTCAATCATGTCCACCCCGACCCATGCGTTCAAGCAGTTGTTTTTCTTATATGTTTCCTCTCTTGCAATCCTTCCTCTGAATGTGGGTAGCATCTTTACCATAAATCCCTCAGAATTGTCCTGGGTCATTGTATTGCTGCTG
>NC_058130.1:361978950-362064241 GCF_016433145.1 Gracilinanus agilis | reverse complement strand
TCTTTTAGCGTGGAGGCTGCCAGATCCTGTGTGATCCTGATTGGTGCTCCTTGATATTTGAATTGTCTCTTTCTGGCTTCTTGTAAGATTTTTTCTTTTGCTTGGAAACTCTTGAATTTGGCAATTATATTTCTGGGTGTTTTCTTTTCTTAATCAAATGTCGCAGGTGTTCTATGGATCCTTTCAATGTCTATATTGCCCTCTTGTTGTAGGACTTCAGGGCAATTTTGCTGAATAATTTCTGTTAGTATGGAGTCCAGGTTTCTATTAATTTCTGGTTTTTCTGGAAGACCAATTATTCTCAAATTGTCTCTTCTAGACCGGTTTTCTTGGTCTGTCACTCTCTCATTGAGATATTTCATGTTTCCTTCTATTTTTTCAGTCTTTTGACTTTGTTTTATTTGTTCTTGTTGTCTTGAGAGATCATTAGCTTCTAATTGCTCAATTCTAGCCTTTAGGGATTGGTTTTCGGCTATAATCTTTCGGTTTTCGGCTATAATCTTCTGTTTTTTGGCTATAATCTTCTGGTATTCCTTTTCAATCTGGTCATTTCTGGTGTTCAATTTGCTTATCAGTTCATTTGGTTTCTGAGCCTCACTTTCCAATTGCAAGATTCTACCTTTTAAAGTATTATTTTCTTGCCAGATCTCTTCCATTTTCCTCAAAATCTCAGTTTTGAACTCTTCCATAGCTTGTGAGGAGTTTTCCTTATTTGAGGAGGGTCCGGATGCTTGTTTGTTCTCCTCCTCTGTTTGCTCGGTTGTCTGGATTTTCTCTGTGTAAAAGTTGTCGAGTGTTAAAGACTTCTTTTTCTTGTTGTTAATCTTTCTCTTCTGAACTTCCTGAGACTGGGTAGCCATCGTTAGCCTAGCAGTTTCTCTGGTTTATCCTCGGGCTCAGGGTCTGTCCGCAGTCCAGCCCCCTGGTGGACCCCCTTGCTTAATCGTTTGCTGGAGGTTTCTTTACAAGTCTCAGGGCACTGCTTCCACAGTTGTATACCCGTCTGCACTGGTTCCCCACTCAGGGTTTCAGAGCTTTAGCTTGTGGCTGTGTCTACCTCCACCCACGCCTCCGCCCGTGCCCGCGCTCTGAGCCCATGCTCTGAGCCCTGCGTCCACTCTCGGCGCCCTGCTCCCTCACTCAAATTTTGTGTGCGTTCGTTAGTTTTTTGGGGTCCTAAATCTTGCTGCTCTCAGGAACAGGCTCCGGAGCTGCCAATGACTCTATGGGTGCCCCAAACTTGCTCTATTTCTTTTTAGCTGGCTTCGGAGCTATAGGTGGTGTGTGTGGAGGGGCTTGGGGTGGGGTGGTTGCTCAGCCCTCGATTTAGTGAGAGCTGTTTCACCCCTTTATAGCATGGAAATGCCTCGATTCCACGTACCTTCCACGCTGTGCCCTGTTGTGGGGTTCCTCCATTCATTTGGACTTGTTTTTATGTCTCCTTGAGGAGTTTTGTGTGTTTCAGTCAGGAGAGGTTAAGAGCTGCTTCTTACTCTGCCGCCATCTTAACCCGGAACTCTTCAACGAGCATTTTTTAATGACTTAATGGATGGACATTCAACAACAAAAGTGAACCAGCCCCTTAACACTATGCCTGGCACACAGGAGTCAAATAGAAGGCAACATACTTAGAGTAGGAGGACATTCCAGGCAGGAGCCACAGCTCTCTCCTTGGGTGTCATCCCCTCCTTCATGTGCCTTGTGAATCATTCTCTTAGCACACAATCGTGACCCTTGAGCAAAGCTCTCCTTCCTAGATATTTGGTCTAGTCGCAGTTCTTTTCCTATCTTTGTCCTCTTTAGTCCCATTTCTGCCCTGTCCAGATCCACATCTGGGTCAGTGATATTTGGGTCCAAGTGTGGTGGCTCTCCTCGTATTTGATGTGACACCAAAGGACTGAGGGCTGCTTTGGATTTTTCTTTGGTGTCATGGATGCCATGGCCAATGAAACATTACCAAGGCCAGCCATGAGCTTAAAACATCAAAAGAACATACCTTAGCAGAGATTGGTGGTGTAGAAGCACAGATTGGGACATGAGTTCTCAAAGATAGTGAATGTGGTAATTTCTTTTCCCAGACTATATTTACCATAAGAGAGGACTCTATTTGGGAGGAGGGAGAACTTGGTAAGTAGTAATAGATATGTTAAAAAGGAGAAAAGAGCTTCAGTAAAACATTACATTGAGGAAGGCAGCTAGGTGGCTCAGTGGATTGAGAGTCAGGCCTAGAGATGGGAGGTCCTAGATTCAAATGTAGCCTCAGAAACTTCCTAACCATGTGACCCCATTGCCTAGCCCTTACTGTTCCTCTGCCTTGGAAAAAATACACAGTTATAATTCTAAGACAAAAGGTTAAGGGTTTAAAGAAAAAAAAATTTTTTTAATACATAGAGGAAGAGATTGAGAGCCAGACCCAGAGATGGGAAGTCCTGAGTTCAAATCCAGCTTCAGAAACTTCCTAGTTGTGTGATCCTGGGCAAGTCACTTAACTCCCATTGCCTAGCCCTTACCACTCTTCTGCCTTAGAACTATTACTCATTATTGATTCTAAGATGGAAGGTAAGAGTTTTGTTTATTTGTTTTTTTAATACATAGAGGAAAGGAAGGTGGTCAGAAGGGGACATAGACAAGCAGGATAGTTTTGTTACTGCCAGATTAAATTCAACATGTTCTCTTAAACCCAAATTGTATATAACTGAACCCAAATTGTATATAAATCCCAACTTTTATTCAAACAGTACATAACAAAAGTTCACAAAAATTTTTTTGTTTATCTTTTTATATTGAAATATTTTTACTGGTTAATTTTTTTAGTTTACAATTAAAAATTTTTTAAATTAAAGCAAAACACATATACAGAAAGAACTCACCACAGACTGACTAGTCAGCCTACTGGTAATAACCATCTCCATGTTTACTAAACTGTTGAAGGGATCATGCATATATCATCATGAGAGAAGGGAACAGCATTTATTAAGTGCCTACTATGGGCCACACACTGTGCAAACACTTTGCAAATATTGTCTCATTTGATACTCCCAACAACCCCACCTTCTTTCCAGGTAACGGGTGAGCAGCTGTCTTTATAACTGTTCAGAATTCTGTTTTGTCTAATTAGGAGATATGCTACATTTTTTTTTTTAGATCAGCAAGAATATGCCTTCTTTCTCTCCCAGTCCAAACCTCTCCTCACAAATGGAAGAAAAACTAAGCTGACTCTAAATATGTACTCCTGCTCTAAATATGTACCAGTCAAGCAAAACAAATTTCCCCATTGGGTGGGTCAAAAAAAAGATTTGTCTTATTTCTGCACTCTGAAGCCCTTACCTCTCTCAGGAGGTGGGAAGCATATTTCATCAAGAGTCTTTTGGAATCATAGTTTGTGATTACACTCCCCAGAGTTCCTAATGCTTTCGAAGTTGTCTTTACCATATTTTTGTCACTGTAGAAATTGTTCTCGAGGTTCTATTCACTTTGATGGGCCACATTTACAAGAAAGAAATGAGAAGCAATAATTCAGTGGGTAAAATTAAAGAAATATGAAATGTTTCAGGTGGTTCCACCAGGGGAAGGTTGCCCAAGCAAGTGGTGATGTCAGCTGAGGAGCTTTCAGGATGCCTTCTACTTCTTCTCACACTGTACCACCCAGCAGTGATGTTTGCAAAGAGTAACACTAGCCTGAAAAAAGGTTTAATAATGAACACGAATGGCACTTCCTTTGTCTAAAAAATTCTAACAACCCTACTTCTTTTATTCTGTCTCCCCCGCCCCCAAAAAGGGGAATAGGGGAAGACTAGAATACTTGGTGTGACAGTTAAAAACACAACTTAGCCAGGGAAACTAATTAACTTTTTGTGAGTCCTTTGGGGTTATATTGAGACAACAGGAAATAACATTAAGGGATTTTAATAATGAATAAGGTGAGGCAAGTGGGTAATGGGGCAAACCATTCTTAACAGCTACTGGAGGGAAGAAACAGGGGTTTAGGTGGTTCAGGAAATCAGGGCAGGGAAGATAAAACTAATACTGCACTATACTAGGCTAAATACAAGTTTGACAGGGTTTGGGGATCACACTGCTTTCTCCAACGATGTTCTCTGCTGTCCCAGGGTCCAGGGTGTTGGTATGGTCCACAAACTCCACTGGGTCACTCCAATAGGCTGTCACAGGCCTGGAGGTCCACCCTCCAAAGCTGCTGATCCAGACCTATTTTGTAGTTCTTCAAGTGGGGTTTCTCCAGTGAGATCAGGGCACAAGCTCCTCCACCAGTGGCAAACCTCCCAACTGTCCCAGAGTTCACAAGCTCTGTGCCCTTTCTGCCACTTTCCAAAAGCCCTTAGAATGTTCAACTCGAGCTTGCATTTTCCAATATACTTTTCTAAATTTTACATTTATCTACCTTGCCTTATTCCTTATTACACCCCAAAGCAGATGGTATTTATTAAAAACAAAATAAAACAAAGAAGCAAAGTATTTTAAACAAGGTCGAACCAAGTGTTCCTGCACCCATTCCTAAACTGATAGCTTCTTTCCTGTATCTGTTTCCTTGGTGAGGAAGTGCTCCCAGAGGAGTGTTGGTCGAATGTCGGTAGCCACAGCATTATGGAGCGCCTGGGGTCTCAGTTCCCCAAGATAAAGAGCATTGCTTTCCCCAAGCTGCTTTCTTGTCCACTAGCCCCATTCCTCCTGGTCAGCTTGCCTCCCTGTTAGGGGCTGGCTGTAGACAGCCTGGTTCCTTTGGGTTTGGGCGGGCTGACTTTCTGTGGATGGCTTGTTCATCTGGTGCCGTTTTGTGGTCCTTGTGTAAATAATGGGATGTCCAGGAGATGGCAGCAGAGCAAACTGTTTCTGCAATCTGCCTGGAGTACATAAAATCTCAACGTGTTGCTAGTGCAACAGATTTGGGGCTGGAAGAGCTTAAGATTATTTAGCCCAACCACCACCACTTCCCCTACCCTCCTTTGGGCCTTTTTATTTTTACAGATAGAGAAAATCCAGAGGGACTCAGTGATCAGATAACAAGGGTAGTAGGCAGAAGAAACTGGATTCAAACCCAGGACCCCTAACTCCAAATGAAATCTGTCAATCAATCAATCAGCATTTATTAAGCATCTGTGATGTGCCGGATCCTGCACTGGGGAGACAAAAACAAAAATAAAAGCAATCCCTGTTCTCAAGGAGTTTATTTTCTATCAGGGGAGACCACGTATATCTGTGAGTAAAAATATAGAGTAGTTCTATAAAAATACAGGGTAGAGCAAGAGGGCACTAGTTTTGAGGGCATGGTATAGATAAGAATATGATTTTTAAAGATGGCAATGCTTGTGGGGCAGCTGGGTGGCTCAGTGGATTGAGATCCAGGCAGGTCCTGGGTTCAAATTTGACCTCAGACACTTCCTAGCTGGGTGATCCTGGGCAAGTCACTTAACCCCCATTGCCTAGCCCTTACCACTCTTCTGCCTTGGAACACAGTTTTGATTCTAAATCAGAAAGTAAGGGTTAAAAAAAAAAAAAGATGGTAATGCTTGAGGTGGGTGACAAGGTGGCACATTGGTTAGAACAATGGGTTTGGTGTCAGGAAAACTCATCTTCCCGTGTTCCATCTAGCCTCAGATACTTCCTAGCTATGTGACTCTGAATAGGTCACTTAACCCTGTTTGCCTCAGTTTCCTCATCTGTAAAATGAGTTGGAAAAGGAAATGGCAAACCACTCCAGCATCTTTGCAAGAAAACTCCAAATGAGGTCACAAAGAGTTAGATGGGATTAAACAAAAATGCCAGAGTAGCTTCTTGAAGGAAAAGAGGGATTCCTTAGGGTACCAGGATGCATTTCAGATCTGAAATGTAGTACCAAGGCATGGGGATAGAAGGAGTGTCGTATGTGAGGAAGAGAGAGAAAGACCAGTTTGGCTGGAAGGAGGAATCTAGGAAGGAGAATAATGAATCATGAGCCTGGAAAAATAGGTTGGGGCCAGGCCATGAAGAACTTAAAAAGACAAACAGAAAAGTTTATCATTTTTTGAGACAATAAAGAGGGAGCCATTGGTATTGATGAGGGGAGTGCTATGATCATCAGATGTGAGTTTAAGGAAATCACTTTGGCAGATGTGCCAGAGCAAAGAATGGAATTCAGAGAGCCTGGAGTCAACCCTGGAGACAAATCCCACCCTATTCTCTCCCTTTTTTTTTTTTTTTTGGAAAAACAACTCAGAACTAGAAAGAAAAGATATATCTTCATTTATTTTTATCATTTATTATTTATTTTATTACTCCTTTATTTTACAGATGAGGAAACTGAGTCAAAGAAATAAAATGATACCTCCAAGATTTGAAGACAGATCCTTCAATGCCAAAGCCAGAATTTTTTTTTGCCTTTCTTCATTTTTAATCCTGACTTTTTTCTTCTCTAATAGATGATAAGTTCCTTAGATCCTAGGATCATAGATTTAGAAGGAGCAGAAAGAGACTATAAAAGTCTACTTCCTTCACTTTAAAAAGGATTCACTCACCTAGGGTAACATAGGTTTTAAGTAGCAGAACTGGAACTACAAACCCCTGGGTCATAGTTTTACACAGAGTATGCATAATAATGTATATAATATAATAATTGTTGGAATTGAATGTCAGTCACATCTATGACAACGTCAAAGTCCAGATGCCACGCCTATTCAAAGAACCCATAGGTTGTGGTACTTTGAGAGTGACCTGGATAGGACGAAAGACCAGAGCCTATGATTTCTAATTGTCTTTCCCCTTTCTGGCTTCCAGAGTAAAAGGGCTTGGGCAAATGAGCAAAACTGATGTTCCCCCAAAGACGCTTTGGATAGGTTTTAAAAGCCTGGATATTAGCATTTCTCTGCCTCTATAAACAGATGATTTCAAGTTGCTAGTCATCACAGGGACCAATAGGTGGTACAATGAATGGAGACCAGACCTAGAGTCCAGAAGAAATGAGTTCAAATCCAGTCTCAGACATTTACTACCTGTATTATCCTGGGCAAGTCGTTTAACTCTGCCTCAGTTTTCTCATCTGGTAAAGGAAATGGCAAGCCATTCCAGGAACTTTGCCAAGAAAATCCCAAATAGAGTCATGAAGAGTCAGAGTGAAATGACCAAACAAAAAGAAGAAAATCTCAGAGCAAATTTTAGCCTGAAGAATATTTTAATGATCCCAGAGAGTCTATACATGTGAACTTATCCCATTGCAGATCACACTCTCTCTTACCTCTGCCACTGTCTCGCTTCTCCTAGAATGTGTTGCTTTAATTTCTTTGGGCCTGAGTTTTTTCCTTTTTCAAATGGGAAGATCCAACTTGAATACATCTGAGCTCCCTTCCAGCTCTAAATCTTATTCTATGTTCTTTATCCTATTCAAGATGAAAGGATCATAAATCTCTCCCACACTATTTGTCTCCTATTCTAGCTTTACTTTTCTCCCTCCCATCTTTGGCTCTATAGTTACCATTTGTCAATTGTCAATCACTAGTGAATGTATATCTTGCTCCTTGACAAAGGGGCACTTTCCTTAGAGCTCTGAGCGGTTTTGTCAAAAAATAAAAAGGGAGTAGTGGGGTGGGATTTGTTTCCTGGTTGATGGCCAGGCTCTCTGAATTCTAGTCTACACTGACACATTTGGGAAAGTGATTTCCTTAAACTGAAGTCAAATGATCACAGAACATAGCACAATTCCAATTCTGTTGTTCTCATTCTATCAGTCCCCAACCTTTGAACACCTCCACCTTCTGCTTTCTTTCCCCTTACTCTTATACTACAAAGAACATCTGGAAAAAGTCACAAAATGAGACTAAATTACATGTGCATTCTTGTTACTTCTTGAACTCTACCAAACTCTCACTGAGGCAAGATAATCCTTTAATTCATCTCTGATTGACTCTTCTTAGCAATAGTTCCAGATCTTTCTTCTCAACCTCCGATTTCCACTTTCCCCATCCCCAGCAGGAGACTTTACCTCTTACTTAGTAGGGACAATTAAGACCATTTGTCCTAAGTGTTGGGAGTACCCTCATCTTCTCATCCCTTCCACATCTCAAAACCTCTGTATATCCGTTACTCAAGCTTGTCTCTTACTCTGAAGCAGGTGCTGAGGCAATGTTTCATGGGGAAGAGGTTGGGGAGTCTGCTTCCAGAAAAGTAGAATACTCTGTAATGGAAGTGACTTGTAGAGGCCATAATTATCTATTCTATAGAAAAGAGGGAAAAAATACACAAAAGAAACAGGGGGAATGAGAGCTCATTGTCTGTCACCTTATCCATAGACTCACAGCAGTCTCTTTTACTAGGAAAAAAAGGGACCTATAAACCAAGAAAGGGGTGGTTCAACCTTTACTATATGTGAATTTAGTTTTATTCCACTGTTAGTCCTTCTAGCTAGAAAACCAATTAGAAAACTCCTCATCATTGCATAGGACAAGCCCTTCAGTTACTCATGGCTGTCAATAGGTTTACTAAGCCTCCATGGGTTGTACTGAAGCCAGAATTTCTTTAGCCAGTCCCCAATTACACATTCTCTCTCAGTCTCTCTCTTTTCCCCTTCAAGTATATGTATACACACACCTACAGGTATCCCTTCCACATGGGAGTGGGGTGGGGAGTGGGAGGATTAGGGGGTCTGGTACCCCCATAATCTGGAAAATCCACATAAAAATTTTGGCCCTCTCCATCCCAGAGAAAGCAGTCTGATTTTCCTTTTTTCTTTTATAGGGTACAAACCTAGAGTATCTACAAACCTAGTAGTGGTTTTGCTGGTTTGAACCTCAAAGAGATAAAAAAAAATGGGGATGGATCTATTTGCACAAAAATATTCATAGCCACACTTTTTGTGGTGGCAACAAAAAATTGGTAAATGAGGGGTTGTCCCTTGACTGAAATGGCTGAATAAATTGTGGTATATGATGGTGATGGCACATTATTGTGCTAAAAGGAATGATTAACTGCTTGATTTCTTTAAGAACTGAAAAGACCTCCATGAACTGATGCGCAGTGAAATAAGTAGCACCAGAACATTGTATACAGTAACTGAAACATTGTGGGATGATCAAATGCAATAAACTTTGCTACTAAAAGCAATGCAACAATCCAGAACAGTTCTAAGGGATTTATGAGAAAGAATGCACTCCACACCTAAAGAAAGAACTATGGGAGTAGAAATTCAGATGAAAACATAAGATTTATCACTTGTTTATATGGGTATATGATTTAGGGTTTTATTTTTGAAAGATTACTCGATTACAAAAATAAATAATATGGAAATAGGTTTTGAGTGATAATACATGTATAACTCAGTGGAATTGGGGAAAGGGAAGGGAAACAACATGAATCATGTAATCATAGGGAGGGAAAGGAAAAAAATAGATAATTAACATCATGTGTAAGCAGAAGGTAAGAGTTTTTTAAAAAAAAGAGAAAGTTCTTCAGGTAGGATTGACAAGGTCAGGTTTATGCTTTAGAAATATCAACTGCTAGACTCAATCAAGGTGATCCTCTTGATTGGAGCCCATTCCCTTCTCAATTTGTCTTTCAGAATTCTTAATCTTCCTTCAGTTCTCAGCCCAGGTGCCAACTCCTCACCAAACTCTTTTCTAATTATCCTTCCCCCACCACCACTTAAGTTAGTGCTCACTATATCATCTAATTACCTTGCATTAATACATGCCTGTGCGTCAGCTCTGGGAGGGGCAAGAAAAGAAGGGAGGGAGACAATTTGGATTATATAACTTTGGAAAACTAATGTGGAAATTTATTAAAATTTAAAAAGTTAAAATATATATGCCTTTGCTTTCCACATCTCCCTAGTAGAATGTTAGTTTCCTGAAGTCAGAAACTTGTCATTTTTGTCTCAATAACCTGCAGCATCTAGCATAATTCCTTGCATATACTAGGTATTGACTCATTGTGTTTATTTATTGTTAAAATAAAGGGCCTGAAGACTGACAGTCTAGGAAATGAAATTCTTACCACTTCTATAATGGTGGAAGAAGATTCAGGTCTAAGGAGAAGAGCTAGAGGAAAAGGATAATAAGGGAGAAATTAAGATCAGCTTAACAGAAAGCCTAAGGTTTTATCATAGAATTCTTACCTTTATAATTATTTTACTCAATCCAAGGAGCATTCCTTTAAAAGGTTATGACAGTTTCAATTCAGAAATTATGGAACCCCCATTATATTTTAATGTTAAATGCTTTGCACTGTGCAAACAGGAAATCTTAGCAATAAAGTCACATCTGTTATTAAATAACAGTGGACTAAAGGCAGTCTTAGAATTCTAGAGCTGCTTAGGAGGATGTTAGGGATCATTTAGTTCGATCCTCTCTTTTTGTACTTGAGGAAACAAGTCTAGAGAGGTTGATGGACTTTGTCAGAAATTAACTGTCCTATCTTGTGCAAGTCTCTAACCTTTCTGGGCTTCATTTTCTTCATCTGTAAAAGAAGAGGCATGTACTAAATGGTCTCTCTAAGGTTCCTTCCTATTCTAACACTTCTATTATACATAATGGTTTTGGGGTTGAAATGAAGGCCCCCCTTAAGAGTAAGGGATTAAGTGGAATTAGAGCTTATATTTGTATCTCCTCCAGCAGCTGACAGACAGTCTTGCTTTGCAGTGAGAGCATGGGATTTAGATTTTAGAAGATCTGAGTTTCAGGCCCAACTGCTACTTGCTACCTACAGTTGTGATTTTTATGTTCTTAATTCTTACCTTCCATCTTAGAATCAATACTGGGTATTAGTTCTAAGGCAGAAGAGCAGTAAGGGCTAGGCAAAGGAGATTAAGTGACTTGTTCAAAGTCACACAGCTAAGAAGTATGTGAGCTCAAATTTGAATCCAGGACCTGCCATCTCCAGGCCTGGTTCTTTATATACTAAGCCACCTAGCTGGCCCTCCCATAGTGATTTTGAGCAGGTCATTTCCTCTCTTTGAGACTATAAAATGGAGAAAGGAGTAAGTTGTATTGGAAGATTCCTAAGATCCTTTTCAGCTCTAAATCAAAACTCCTGTGCATACTGGGTCCTGAATGAATACTTGTTTAATAAAAGAATGAATGTGGGGGGAAGAAATGTAAGAAGAAAATCTAGCAGTACCATATTTTAAGCTGTATTATAAAATAGTCATTATCAAAACTATCCGATATGGCTAAGAAATAGAAAGGTAGATCAGTGGAACAGAACAGTCATACAACAAACAGTAGTAAAAGATTACAGAAATCTTGTATTTGGCAAAAATATAGAACCAGGCTATTGGGAAAAGAAATCACTATCTGGTAAAAATTGCTGGGACTACTAGAAATTAGTTTGGCGGAAACTAGGTATAAAACAATATCTTACACCAGTGACTAAGAGAAGATCAAAATGGATACATGATCTGGACATAAAAGGAGCAAATTAGAAAAGGGAAAATATTACAAATCAGATTTATGAATAGGAAAGGAAATTACAAGTAAACAAGAGATGGCTAGCATTGTGAGATGCAAAATGGATAATTTTGAGTACATTAAACTGAAAAATATATATTCAAATAAAACAAATGTTGCCAAGATTAGAAGGAAAGTAGTAAACTGGGGGGAAAGTTTTTTCGTATTCTCTCAGATAAGAGATCTAATACCAAAAATATATAGGAAAAAAAATGTTGTCAAATTTGTGGAAATAAGAGCTATCCCCCAATTGATAAATAGGCAAAAGATATTAACATTTTTAGATGAAGAAATGAAAATCAAATATGCCCCAAATCACTACTGATTAGGGGAATGCGAACCAAAACAATTCTGAGGTACCAACTCACATGCATCAGATTGGCTAAAATGAAGTCAAAATGACAAATGTTGTCAGGGATATGGAAATGTGGGGACACTAATATACTGTTGGTGGAATGTGAACTAATCAAACTATGTTGGAGAGCAATTTGTAATTAAGCCCAGAGAGCAACACCTTTGCTGGGTGTTATTTCCCAAAGAGATGAGGGGAAAAGGAAAAGAACCTATAAGTTCCAAAATATTGATAGCAGCTCTTTGTGGTGACAAAAAAAAAAAAAAAAAACTGGAAAATGAGGGGCTGTCCATCAATTGGGGAAATGGCTAAACAAATTGTGGTATAGGGTTGTGATGGAATACTACTGTGGTAAGAAATGAAGAGCAGTTGGTTTTGTGTAAGTGCTTTTACAAGGACCAATATGGAAGTGTTTTGCACTATAAAAATATATTTTTTAAAAGAAACTATGAGCGGATGAATTTTTTTTAACTTGGGAAGAACAGTATACAAAAAACGAAATGAGTAGGACCAAGAACACATTTATACATGGCTATACATTTAATATTTGAAGAATAACTGGTTGGCCTCCAGAGAATGAACTGAGAAATAGAAACACGAGAGAAATAATCTACATATTTTGTTTGATGATGCTTTCTATGGTGTGGTGAGGAGAAGGAGGGATTGAGTGAAAAAAAATTTTAATTGAAAAAGAAGAGGGGGCAGCTGGGTAGCTCAGTGGATTGAGAGCCAGGCCTAGAGACAGGAGGTCCTAGGTTCAAATCCGGCCTCAGACACTTCCCAGCTGTGTGACCCTGGGCAAGTCACTTGACCCCCATTGCCTACCCTTACCAATCTTCCACTTATAAGTCAATACACAGAAGTTAAGTGTTTAAAGTTTAAAAAAAAATCCATTAAAAAAAAAGAAGAAGAAAGAATGGACGAGGAAATACAGATAAGTAAAGGAAAAGTAGGGAATGTATATGTAAAACCAAAACCAAATCCATACCAAACCCTGCTTACCCCGGGATACAAAAAAATATGTTCACAAATAAATATAAACTATATGCATCGTACTATAAAATGTACTATATGAAAGAAAAAGGAAGACATTTTATCTACGAGGTAGTGGAGTTCGGACTGGAACTCAGATCTTTTAAAATCCAAATCCCATGCTCTTTATACCAAGCTAGGCTCTCTACCAGCTGCTGGAGGAGATACAAATAGAAAAATGATGTTCGAAAGAAGCTGGGGGTTTTAGGAGACAAAGGAGGGGAAGGAGTCTGTTCTGGTACATGTCTCTTGAGCAGAGGTTCAGAGGAAGGTGGAATCTGTTGTGTGGTGGGACGGCTGCGTGGCTAAGCGGGGCAGATAACAAAAGCTAGCTGGCTTTTTCGCTAGGACAGAGTGGGAAGGAGAACAACGTTAAGTAAGATTACGGAAGTGGTTTCTCTGAGAACAGACCGAAATCGCGAAAAGAAGACTGATGGGAAGCGTAAAGAAGTTATTGGACAGCATTTAAGTTGCTGAGGGCGAAGAGAGGGAGGATCTGAGGATGGTTCTGGGGACGAGGAGGAGCCAGGGATTGACTAGACTCTAAAAGAGGTGGAAAAGGAGGAGCTGAGGAAAATCCAGGGAGGAGGAGGAAAAGGAGGATTTGAGGATAGTCCTGACAGTAAGGGGAGGTGCCAGAGAAGGTTGAGGGGATTGGGATGGGAGGAGTGAAGGTCATCATAGGGGTCGGGAGTGGTCCTAAGGAAAGGGGGAGGAGCCAGGAATAGTCCCGTAGGAGGGAGGAAGAGGGAGGAGTCAGTAATGGTTGGGCTGGGATTGGGGTTGAGGGGAGTATCCTAGAGAAGGGGAAGGACGATCTGAGAATAGTCCTGGGGCAAGAGAGGAGCCAGGGATAGTTCTGACAGGATGGGATTGACAGGGGAGTACTCAAAAGTTGTCCTAGAGGAGAAGGAGGAGCCAGGAATAGTCTTGCAGTTGTTCCCAAACTTTTTTGGCCTACCGCCCTCTTTCCAGAAAAAATATTACTTAGCCCCCTGGAAATTAATTGTTTTTAAAATTTTAATAGCAATTAATAGGAAAGATAAATGCACCTCTGGCCATCACCGCTTTCCTGGATCGCTGCAGCATCCAACAGGGGGCGATAGCGCCCACTTTGGGAATCACTGGTAGGGAGGAGGAAGCGAAGGAGCTTACTGGGGAAAGAGGAGGAGGAGCCTGAGATGGTCCTGGGGTGGAGGAGGAGTCGGAGGAGGAGTCGGAGAAGAGGGGAAGCCGGAGAGGGGGAGGGAAGAGGGCACTCAGTGGGTGCTCCATGCTGTGGCGCTCCCTGCTTCGGGTCTTGCGGCAGCGGTGGCACCGCTACAAGTACCGCTTCGTGCCCTGGATCGCACTCAACTTGAGCCAGAATCGGAGGTGAGGACCATGTTCCTCCGGGCGGGGCGCCCTGCCCTTGGCCCCGGCAGAGCTTAGCTCCTGCCTCGGATCTGCCCGGCTCCACACGCACGGCTCTGGCCTCCCTGGGTTGCTGAGCAGGCCGAGAGCTCCGGGCAGCGCCCTGCGCTGCGAGCGTGACTGAGAGCGCGGCTCGGAAAGCAGGGGCCCTACGAGAGGATAGGACAGGGAGGATGGGCGGGACTGGCGCTGGGGACGCGCCGCTCTCCCTGCAGGCTTCCAGAGCCCCCACTTCCTGACTATCCTTCTTGCTCTTAAGATCTCAGATTTAGAGCTGGTTTTTTGGTTGGTTGGGTTTTTTGTTGTTTTTAAACCCTATCTTCAGCCTTAGAATCAATACTATGTATTGGTTCCGAGGCAAAAGAGTACTAAGGGCTAGGCAATGGGGGTTAAGTGACTTGCGCGGGGTCACACAACTGGGAAGTGTCTTGAGGTCACATTTGAACCCGGGACCTCCCGTCTCCAGGCCTAGCTTTCAATCCACTGAACTACCCAGCTGTCCCCAGTTGGTTGTTTTTTTTTTTCATTTAATATAAATGCTTTTATGGGAAGGATAAAGGGGAAAGAGACAATGGAAAATATAAGTCGATGTAAAACTCAATTAAATAAAAATATGTTTAAAGATTAAATAAAATTAAAATGTATTCTAAAAGATTTTTAAAATACAAATATATTTTAAAATTTAATTACAATTTAAATAAAACTTATTTTAAAGATTTTTAAATGAAATTTATTTTAAATTTTATTGTAAAAATTTTCAAACAAAATTTTTTTTTTCTAAATGAAAATTTATTTAAAAAAAAAAGATTTGGAGCTGAAAGAGACCTCTAAACCCAATGCAGTCATTTTACAGATGAGGAACCTCAGGTACTCAGACACTAAAGTAATCTGCCAAGAGGACTGGCAAATAAAATGGCAGTGGGGATTAGAACTCCTATCCTGGTTCTGTGTTTTTCTGCAGCCCCATGCCTCTGTTAACCCCAGCCAGATATGTTACATGAAAGGTTTTGACATTAGTGAGCTTCCAAGTAGAACATTGTAATCCTATCCCTTTTGGTCTTGTTTTGGAAAGATAATGATACTAAGTTTATATCTTGATTTGTAGAGCATTTTCTAAAAACCTCCTAGGAAAGTACTGTCCCTGTTTTACAAATGGAGAGGGAAAGAAGCTCAGGAAGCTGGAGTTATTTCCTCAATGTCACTAGTTAATAAAACATAACTCACTAATATATGTATTAGTGAATTAGAGAATATAACTTACTAACACCTTAAAGTTTTGCAAAGTGGGATTAGTGCTGTGATTTTATTGGATCAAGTGGAAGAAATAATATTTATACAGCACCTCTATGTGCCAAGCACTGTGCTAATCAACAGGGATGCTGTTAATTGAAGTGCTATTTCATTTGAGCTGACCCTGTGAGGTAGGCAGGCAGGCAGTTCAATTATTAGGGGAACTTTACATTGAGAGCTTAAGCTCAAGTAACTTGTCAATCATACAGTAAATAGACTTGGAGTCAGAGCTAGTCTCTTCTGGCACCAATATGCCTCTTTTTTTTGGAGGGAGGGTGTTAGATTTTATTGCTGTTGCCTTTTTTTTTTAACCCTTACTTTATGTTTTGTTTATTTATTTATTTAGCTGTTTATTTATTTCTTTTATATTGGACCTTCTGTCTTAGAATCAAGGCAAAAGAGCAGTAAAGGCCAGGCAATGGGGGTTAAATGACTTGCCTAGGGTCACACAGCTAGGAAGTGTCTGAGGCTAAATTCAAATCCAGTGTTTCTTGTCCCTGTGCCTGACTCAAATTATTGAGCCAGTTAACTGCCCCCCAGGCTGTGCCCTAGTTATATATATTCCTACCCTTCTTTGTCCCCACTGGAAGCTTTCCCTATCTTCAAAAGAACTTCCAAGTAAGGCAGAGAAAATTGCATTTCATTGAAAAGGAAACCAAGTCTGAGGACTTTTTGCCCCTGCCACTTATCATCAAAATCAGGATCATAGTTTTGGGATTTCCTCCCCAAAAGAAGACACTGCTCTCTTCTACAAATAATAAATACTAGTTGGCATTTTTACAGAATCAAGGCTCTGTTTTAAAAATCCAATCCAATAAACATTTATTAAGCATCTACTAAGCAAAGGGGATACAATTAATAAAAAAGAATGACAATGCCTGCACTCAGAGAACTTACTATCTAATGGGTGGAGGGTAGAGGATGGAGGGAGACAACACAAAAGGAGGCAAGATTTACATATGAGCTCAGATCTAAGGGAAAAAAACTATTTAAAATGTAATCTTAAGATTTAGAGCTGTAATGGACTTTTAAAGCTTGTTAACTTACTTCGACCTCTTTCTCCCATCTGGAGAGATTAATAAAGTATGAAGAAAGTCCCAGACCCACAGCCACACTAAAATCTAAAATCAGCATTGCAATTGTATAATTCTTATACTATAGACACAGTCATGAAAGCAAATTAGATATGATAATTGGAGAAGCATAATCATTTCTAAATAACGATAAAGGATTGATAGATTTTATTGGATAATTTGCTCAAGCAGAAGAAGTAAGCTGAGGGCTAATCAAATTGGGCAGCTAGGTTGGTACAATGGATAGAGCACTGGGCCCAGAGTCAGAGAAACTCATCTTCCTGGGTTCAAATCTGGCCTCAGAAATTTCCTAGCTATATCAATTTCCTCATCTGTAAAATGAACTGGAGAAGGAAATGGAAAACTATGCCATTATCTTTGCCAAGAAAAAAACAAATGGGGTCATGAAGAATCCCATGGGACTGAACAATGAAATCAATCAGCTGATATTGATTAAACACCCACAGTTTGTAAGATCTGTTGGTAAGACAGGGTCTCTCCCTTAAGATGTCTATGGTCCAGTAACCTGTAGACAATATTTAACTTTGGACTTTTACAAACCAGATGCCCACAGTATAGTTTTGCAAAGATATCTTGCTTCAGAAATCAAATAATGAGTCTGGGGCATAGGTATAGTTGATATTTTAGGCAGAAATTACCTGCCTTTTAGAAAGAATCTAAAAAAACTAATTTAACTTCCCCAAAGTCAAGCAGATAGAACTGAGAAAGAATAAAGTGAAATAACTGACCTCTTTCAGTGCTTTGAAAGAATCTATGATTTCATTGGGTTCTTACTCCACTAACACCAAATGTGAAAGGTTCAAGACTTCCCAGTTTGTGGTGGAAAAATTCCAGACTCTGGGACCAACTTTCTGGTCATGAGCATCTCCATCCTCAAATTAAGCTGGTCCTCAAGAGATATATACTGAACACTCCTTTGCCAAACTGCATAATCTGTATAACCGGATCCCTAAGCTCTCTTCCAGCTTCAAGTCATCCATTTTGTTCCAAGGAGATATTGTAGGTCTCTGAGTTCCCTTCCAGCCCTAGATCTCTGATCGAATGATTTTATTCAGAAATGTGATTTCTCTCCTCTGTGGTACACTTACAACACGTTTGCAGAAAGATGTCCTGGGATATGAGGATCCCAGACTGAAGGCATGAAAGCTCATTTTCAGACCAGGGGTTGCTGTTCAGACTAACTGTAGAGTGAAGGCAACTTCAAGCTATTCTAAATAGTACTAGACATTCTGATCTTCGCATGCTTGAGCATCATGATCCATTATCCCACTGAGAAAGTCTAGCTTTTTTGAAGGTTGTATTTTCCTTTGGTTCCTTGGCAGAGAATAGTGAATGGTTGATTTTTCCCATTTTCAGGACCTTGAGATATGTTCCAGACAACTCCAAAGACAAAATTATTCCAGATGAAGATATCTTAGGAGCATTACTCAAAGTCTTTCGGGCTCTGTTCATAAATGATTTCAGTAAACAAACAGACATCCTTATCTTGCTTCCAGAATCCATTAAATCAGAGTATCAGGACTTTCTGGTTTCTCATCATCCAAGGACAGAAAAACCTGGAAACAGAATTCAGCAACAAAAGCTCTACAAGCCTGGAGAAGTTCTCTTTAACACATTGGGCTTCAGTATTTCCCGAGAAACTAGTTCATTGATTTCTGCTGGAAAAGGTGTTTTTGTTACCAGAGGATTTGTGCCAAAAGGAACAGTTGTATCTATGTATCCTGGTACTGACATATTCAGTTGTTTACTAATACATTCTTTTCTTTTAAACCCTTACTTTCTGTCTTAGACCTGATACTAATTATTGCTCTCTTCCAGCTTCAAATCCAATGGACTCAAGAGTCATCTTATTGTTACAAAAAGATATTGTAGGTCTCTGAGTTCCCTTCCAGCCCTAGATCTATAATCAAATGATTTTATTGATAAATGTGATTGCAAAAGAGCAGGAAGGGCTAGGCAATGGGGGTTAAATGACTTGCTCAAGGTCACACAACTAGGAAGTGTGTGAGGTCAGATTTGAACCCAGGATGTCCGCATCTTCAGCCCTGGCACTCTATCCACCAAGCCACTAGCCCTACCAATACATTCTTGATACATAGTAGGTGCTTAATAAATGCTTATTGAATGAATGAAATGTAAATAGATTCAATAAAGTGGCAAGCACCTGTCCAGAAGTCATTGCCTGGCCCTCTGTTGTCCATAGATTATTCTCTGAGTTCAGAAATTTATTGTGCATTTAACTCTAGTCTCGAGACAATATAGTATGCAGGAGTTTCAAACTCAAATAGAAATAAATCCCCAAAGGCCATATATTGACTTTGAAGACCAGAAACTAACATTATCTATATCACTTTGTACTTTTATTTATTTTGTCAGACATTTCCTAGATATATTTTTATCTTGTTCTGCTGTACCGGGTCTGCAGACCCAGACTTTGACACTGCTGAGTAGTGAACAGAGTGCTGGACTTGCAATCCTAAAGACCTGAATTTAAATCCTACCTCTAATAACCTATAAATATGAATTTCTTTATTTAACATTTAATGCTCTTCATTACCTGTATCAAGTCTGCCTTTTCATGTTTCTTATATATTATTCCCTTCCACACATGGTTGCAATCTAGTCACACAGGCCTATTTGTTATTATTTTTTTAAGCCCTTACTTTCTGTCTTAGAATAAATACTGTGTATTGGTTCCAAGGCAGAAGAGTGGTAAGGGCTAGGCAATGGGGGTTAAGAAACTTGCCCAGGGACACACAGCTAGGAAGTATCTCAGATCAGAATTGAACTCAGGATCTCCCATCTCTAGGCCTGACTCTCAATCCACTGAGCTACCCAGCTGCTTCCTAGCAGAATACTTTTGGATTAGCCATTTAACATTCTGTGCCTCAGGCAGTTTGCTAGGGCATGCATGCTAAGTCACAGAAGGGTCATGGACTATTATGATAGAAAGAGTTCTAACACTGGGAGTTCCCCAGGTTGACAAGATGACATCTCTTTCGGATATTCACATAAAACTCAAGTTTTATGTTGTATCTATTAGACTGAAGGGACTCATGGACAATATTTTGGTGTATTTATTATAATATTTTTATTGCTCCTAAATTGTACATAAGCTCAGGAGAGCATTCTGATTTCTACACTGACACATTTATGTAAGTATTTGGCAAACAGGAGAAAAAGCCATAGAAATGTACCTACTTTAACCTGAATGTATAGATGACAATATAGAAAATAGAGTTAATGCCTCATGAGTCAGTTCATAGAATTTCTAAATTCTTTTTGTATTTGGAAAATGAAGCATATTTTTTTATATAGTTATAGAGTTCAATGAAAAACAGTGGATATAGAGGATAGAGGGCTAACCTTTAAGCCAGGGAGACCCGGATCAAAGTCCTTCTTCTCAACTATTAGATGTGACCCAGGGCAAGTAGCTCAATTCCTCCAAACAGTTACCCCCAAACGAGTCTCTTAAGACTCTAAATTGCAAATTATCTTTATCACTGGAAGGAGTTTCCACACTACAGTGATTACAGAATACTTTCTTCAGAAAACACACAGTGTTTTCAGCCTTTTTGATTATTAAAGGTTTTTTTTTTCTTGAGTGTTTTTGCAAATAATAAACTTTCTCAGAGTTAAAATGGTCAGAAATCTCCATTGTGATTTTTGTTTAAATTATTTTATTAAAAATAATGCCTGCTATAGTCCTTTAAAAAAAATAAACCTTACCTTCTCTTAGAATCAGTTCTAAATACTGGTTTCCAAAGTAGAAAAGTGATAAGTGCTAAGCAACTGGATTTTAATGTTTTGCCCAGGGTACCGTAGGTAGGAAGTATCTGAGGTCATATTTGAACTCAGAACCTCTTGTCTCTAAGCTTGCTTGGCTCTCTATCCACTGAGCCACCCAGTAGCCCTATGATAAAGTGTTTTTAAAGTTTGCAAAGTCCTATAAACATCTCATTTGATTCTCACAGAAGCCTTAAGGTTTATACTTCAGGTTTTCTCTGCATTTTTGAGAAGACGACAAAACCAAGGCTTAAAGAGTTCTAAGTGACTGGCCTATGATTTTAGTTAGCAATTGTCAGAGATAGGATTAAATTTACATTTATTACTGACTCTAGAAGTGAGGCCGCTGCTGCTTTGTTTCCATTTCCTCTTCCTCCTCCTCCTTCCTCTTCTTCCTCCTCTTTTTATTTGGATACATCATCCTGCTTCCCTTGGGGTGGCTAAGTAGCACAGTGGATAGAGAACCAGGCCTGGACTCAGGGAAACCTGAGTCCAAATGTGGTCCCAGAGACATACTAGCTTTGTGACCCTGACCAAGTCACTTTACCCTCAGTTTCCTAATCTGTAAAATGAGCTGGGAAAGAAAATGGCAAACCATTTCAGTATCTTTGCCAAGAAAACCCCAAATGGGGTCAGGAAGAGTCAGACACGACTGAATAGCTCATTCCTTTCTTCCTTCAAATGAACAAAATTCATTTCTCAAAAGTTTCATAATACAAACGAAATGCTCACCTTTTAATAAAAATGAACCCTAAATTTGAAGTTAAATTGTCAGTTGCCAAGATAATTGTTTTGTATTGTTGGATTTGCAGGATCCACTGCCATGTGATGAGACAGTTTAACATCTCCCAAAAACCTGTTCAGAAGTCAAAGTTTTAATGTTTTAACAGTTTCTATACTTTTTTTCTTTAAGAGGTAGAGAGTTGAAGTAAAATCTACCAACAAAAATTAGATTCTTACATACAAGGCATTCTGAGCTCTTTCAAATCTCTTACAAAAGGCCAGAATATATTAGGGAAAAGGAATAGCCTTGAGTTTCCCCTCAAAATAAAGCTGTCCAGATGTTTGTGGATTTAATATATTCATGTTCCTGTCTTGTATTAATAGGTACAGTGTATCAGCAGCATGAGCCAATTTTTTTCCAGTCCATTGGAAATCCATTCATTTTTAGATGCCTAGATGGGATGCTTATTGATGGAAATGATAAAGGAATATCAAAAGTTGTGTACAGGTAAGTTGGCGATAGAAACAAGAAAATAACCATTTTTAGATTTCACAGCAGAAATCCAGACATTTCTATCCTTTTGCCACACAGCATAGATGCAGGTAAACATTTCTTATTAAGGCAATTATTAATGGCATATTCTATATTATAGAATTTCTCTTCAGCTACTGATGCTTTACTTGTATTCCTTCGTCTTTGGCTAGCATACTCCCACCTCTTCTATTCTCGCCATCCCTGTGAGTCTGAATTCCCCAGCTATCAATTGACAAACCTCACTATCCATCCTCCACTGCCATCTTTTGCAGGCCATCACCCCTATACTGACTATACTCTTCATTCTTGTCTGTCTTGACCTGTTGATGAACCAGTTCAATGTTACACTGTCTTCTTCACAAGAGTCCCTAGCTCTCTATCCTCTCGCCCATTATACCTTGCCAAGCCTCACCTTTAGAGGACTTCTACCATCTGTCTCCCCTCCTATTCTCATGGTATGTAAGAAAACCACGAAACCATGATGGCCTGGATCCACTGTGGATTCATGTCAACAAGGCTCTCATTGCAGCCAGACTATCCTTTTTAAGCCTCCCTAGTGGAGTCACTGTCCCACTTTATTATAATAGCAATTCCAGACCTTTTCATCTCTTCTGAAGCATCCCAGAGGAGCCCTTCCCAACACCCTTTTTCATCTAAGGACCTTGTCTCATACCTTTCTGAAAAACTTGAGACCATTTGATTAGAGCTTCCTTTCATCTCGTCCTCCTCCTCTTCTTATTTCACTCAGAAATCATCTTTCATCTTCATGCTTTATTCTTCTTCTTCCTTCCTTCCTTCCATCATCTCTTCCTTCACCATCTTGCATGAAGGGGTGGTCCTCCTTACCAAGACAAACTCACGATCCAATTCCATTGAATCTGCTCCAGCACTTTCTGTTTTAATATAATAGAATAATATAACATAATAATAAGTAATAAAATAATAGGGTTTATCTATTTTCATATTTTTTCTTAGGTCTTAGGAATTGTCTTGGATCGTTGTATAGAACAGAATAGCTGAGTCTTTTACAATGGATCATAATGCAATATTGCTGTTACCATGTACAACATTCTCCTAGTTTTGCTCACTTCTCTTTGCATCAGTTTGCATAGAAATCTTCCCAGGTTTTTCTGAAATGATCATCTTTTTTTTATAATAGTATTTCATCACAACTTGTTTAGCCATTCCCATAATGATGGACAGCTCTTCAGTTTCCAGTTCTTTGCCACCAAAAAAAAAAAAAGAGCTGCTATAAATATTTTTGTACATATGGGCCCTTTTCCTTTTTCTTTGACCTCTTTGGGACAGACTTAATAGCAGTGTGGCTGGGTAGAAGGATACGTATAGTTTTATACCCTTTGAGCATAGTTCTAGATCATTCTCCAGAGGGGTTGATACCATGTCTGAATGCCCCCCCTCCTCCCCTTCACCCCTTGCTTCCTTCACATCTTGCCTCCAATCCTACCTTCTTCAAAAGTCCTTTTCTCAGTTTCTCCCATCACTACTTATATTGTA
This sequence comes from Gracilinanus agilis, assembly GCF_016433145.1. Taxonomy (NCBI): domain Eukaryota; kingdom Metazoa; phylum Chordata; class Mammalia; order Didelphimorphia; family Didelphidae; genus Gracilinanus; species Gracilinanus agilis. The sequence goes on along the minus strand of NC_058130.1, from coordinate 362,041,075 downwards.
TTTTAGGCAGTCATTTATTTGGTGGGGGGGAAACTCCACTATTTTTTATTTTTATTAAGTGGAACATATGAAAGGAAACATATGATGTCTTGTCACTAACACTTTTTAAAAAAGTAAAAAGAGATGCTGATTTCCTATCAATTTTTTTTCTTTGTAGGAAGTATTGACCCCCATAGTTCATCCCTTCTCTTAGCCTAAGTGTAAGAAGGCACAGTGACTTAGCATTCTATGTAATTAACTCTCTCCAGGGAATAATATTCATAATATCTGTTTTGCTAGCCTCTATACAGGAACTGGACTATGAAAAGGTGGCATCATTTAAAGTTACATCATTAGAGAGATGATCTTAATCTGTGATTGTATTTTAATAGATTCTAAGGATTAATGAAAACAAATTATTTTTTTAAAAAGAGACTAACAAAAATAACCTATGTACAACTTCAAATCTAGTTGGTAGGATATTCAAAAATCACTTTTTTGTCCAATAGAGTCTGAAATATGGAAAAAACTTACAAATATACATTCTATATGATAAAAAATATTTCTATCTTGTTCATTCTCTTTCATGCACTAGAAAATCCATATTAAAGGAGGCTCAACTTTCCAGATTTAAAAAAAATAAAAGATTGGCAGAGTTAATACCACATGACTCCCCCTACTATATCTGTATTTATATGGCAAAGGATGAGACCACCCACACAACACATACAAAGTGGTTCTTTTAGCAATGATACAAAAGACAGAACACCCCACATTTGCCATTGTGAATAAAGGTAGGAATGAATTCTGCACACATGTACACACACATTCAGGTTCACAGTGTTTTAAACAATTAGTCATGAATTAAGCAATGATGAAAAAATATTAAAATGTTAATAATATATTAAACTTCCAAATCAGACACATTTTTTCCTCCAGTCTCTCCAGTTACTGTTCATTTAGATATAAACAGAATAATACTTTTCCTAATGCTTTTAAAATACCATAATTGAACTACTAAATACTACATTTTTTAGATTACTTATCATTTATATTTTCTGTATCTTCTATGTACATAGAAAATTTTTTGTTTTGTACATTGTTCACTGGTAGTCTCCCCACTTAGAATGTGAGTTCCTTGACAGTAGGGATTTCCAGCACTGAGTAGTGTACCTGGCACAAAATAAATGCCTAATAAATACTTGTTTCCTGACATAGAATTTGAATTTAAAGGACCTTAGGAATCATCTAGTAAAACCTCATTTTTATAGCAGAAAAAAATGGAGTCTCAGAAAAGGTTAAATTACCCATGCAAGATGGCCTAGCTAATAAGTAGTAGAGGCAGGATTTGAACACATATCTTCTGACCCCACATTTAATACTCTTTCCACTACATATTATACTTGAATTAAAAATTCAGATAAAGGGGCAGGCAGCTGGCTCAATGGATAGAGAGACCTTAAGACAAGAAATTCTAGGTTCAAATCTGTCCTCAGACACTTCCTAGCCACATGACCCTGGGCAAATCACTTAACCCCATTTCCCTTAGTCCTTGCCTTTCTGTTTTAGAGTTGTCACTAAGACAGAAAGTAAGGTTTAAAAAAAATCCAGGTAAAGAGCTTCTCTGTATCACCTGCCTTAAGAAATAGATTAGTAATCTGATTTTTTTGATGTTTTTGAGTGGTAGAAAATATTTTCATTAGAATTCTGTTTTTAATGTTTGATAATATTAATTTAATAATGTTTAATGATACATTTTCAAATTCCGTTCTTTCAAGTTAGATGAAACCAATCTTTGAGTTAATATGTTTACCTGTTTTAGGTCATGCAATGGGAGAGACCAACTCGGCCCTTTTAAAATGAGTGACTGTACATGGCTGACTTCGGAGGTACAAAATCCACTGGCTGTGGGGCAGTATGTTAACAATTGCTCCAATGGTAAGCCATCATGAACTTTTGGGGCATATCTGATTTGTGCTGGGTTTCTAGAGAATGGCTGAATGTGTAAATGAATGTCTTTGCCATGGTAGCTTATGTTTTTCTAGCATCTTCTCAAGTGCTCCGCATATATTATTTTTGAAGCTTGATAAAATCTTAGAATTAGAAAGGATCTCAGAGCTACATCCTTTGACTCGTATATGGAACAGGTCCCCTTCTGCAAACCAAAGGGGTCCTAGTCTAGCCTTTCTTAGAAGACCTCTCGGGGCAGCTGGGTGGCTCAGTGGATACCAAGCCAGGTCTGGAGTCAGGGAGACCTTGGGTTCAGATCTGGCCTTAGACATTTCCTGGCTCTGTGAACCTGGGCAAGTCACTTAACCCCCATTGCCTTGCCCTTGCTGCTCTTCTGCCTTAGAATGTTAAGGTCAAAGGTAAGAGTTTTTAAAAAAAAAAAAAAAAAGGACCTCTAATGAATGGGGATGGAGAACAGTGAAAAGGATGGGAAGTGGGGAACCCGCAGCCTTCTAAGGTGTGCTGTTCCACCTTGAGATAGTTCTAATTATGAGGGAAGGTTTCCTATATCAGACCTAAGTTTGTTTCTGCTTCTTGTTCCTGCCTTTGCTTTCTTAAGTGAAACCAAGAAAATCTAAAAGCCCATCAGATACTTGAGGACAGCAATCATGCATCTACCATCCAGGTATTCTTTTTTATAGTCTAAGCATTACTAGCAGTGTGACCCTAAGTAAATCACTTCACCCTGTTTGCCTCAATTTCCTTATCTGAAAAATAATCTGGAGAAGCAAATGGAAACCATTCCAGGATCTTTGCCAAGAAAACTCCAAAATGAGTCACAAAGAGTAGAACATGACTGGAAAATGACTGAACAACAAAATCTCTAGTTCCTTCCTCTGATCTTTATTCAACATGATCTTGAGGTCTTCCTGAGAATCCTTGTTGTATGGAGCAACCATACCCTTCTGTAGGATCCAGCAAGGTCTAGTGCTATCAGCTCTAGCTCTGGAGTTAGAGGATCTGGGCTCAAATTTTGCTTTGTTGCTTAACTACCTGTGTAACCTTAGGTGAGTCCCTGAATTTGAATTTCCTTGAGTATTGCTGTCATGGCAGCTAGGTGGCACCAGACAGAAGTCAGCAAGACCAGAGTTCACTCAGATACTATCTTTGTGGCCTGGGCAAGTCAGTTGACCTTTGTCAGCCTCAGTTTCCTCATCTGTAAAATGAGGATCATAATAGCACCTACAATCCCAAGCTTGTGAGGATCAAATGAGATAATATTTATTAAAGTGCTTTGCCCACCTTAAAATGCTATATAAATGGCAGGTATCATCTTCATCATCATCAACCAGCAACCTGTAAAATGAAGGAATCAGACTAGGTGGCCTCTGAGGTCCCCTCTAGTTCTAGACCTCTAGTTTTATTAATGTTCCTCTTTAAATATGGCGCCAGAAGCCAAACTCAATACTCTGGAGATAGTAAGTCTGACCAGACTGTTAGCTCTCTTGTTTCTTACTGGAATCTAAGGACAATGAGCTTTTTTGAAGCTCAGGTATCACGTTGTTGCCTCAGCCTACAAGCCATTAAAATTTCTCCCTGGAGCTGTAATAAATGAACATCTTCCCCTCCCCAGTTCAGACCGTTGATAGGAAACTCCACTTTAAAAGATCTGCTTACCTCCAGCATCATTGGTTTAGAGCTGGGCAGGACCTTAGGGCCCTCAATGTCTAGACCCTCCATCGTACACATAACTTTTCAGGGTCTTCTTAGATCCCCATTCTTTCATCTAGTACATTCGCCTTCCTACCCTGGCCTTGTGCTCTCTGCATGTGAGAAGAGTGCTATCTGGGCATTTATTGCCCATGTGAGTCCTCTGACAGCCCCCTAAGGTCAATGGCATGTCATCACTCCTTTCTCACAGACGAAAAAGAAAAGAAAAATGGATTAAAAAGTAGCGTAGACCTCAGTAAAACCATCTTGGCAGTTGGCTAAAGCAGGCTGAGGGTCATTGGTGAGTTATCCCAAGCTTGTGAGGACTTTCCCCAGTAAAATGGCAGACAAGAACAATTTTTTTCAGCGGCCATGAAAGTGGTGGGAGCATTCACTGTGTTAAGGGTTAAATTTTTGGGTAGGAGTTTGACACAAATGAGGAGAGCAGTTTGATAAAACACAAAACACTTAGATTATTCTTAGAAGAAGTTCAGATAGCAAATAAGAAAGAGGAAAGTGAGATTATTACTCTAATATCTTATAACTATACCTAAATTCCTAAGCCTACCTAAAATTTCTAAAAAAAACCCTACTTTAACTATCTTCGAGGACAGGTCTTCTGCCTGAGCCAGGAGAGGCCTAACTTAACTACACTGTCTACCTAAAATTATATTCATTAACTACCTAAACTAATCAATAAATATTAATCTCCCACAACCTCCTTAAATTCTGTTGCCTATATCCCAACTGTCAGTAGGTTTAAACTGCCAGTCTGACTGAGACAAAAACAAACCAACCACCTGCTCTCTATGGAATGCACAGGCAAAAGCCCCCTCTCGAAACTGTCTCTTTCTTAAATACTTTCTTAGTCTCCTAGGGAATCTTAGAATAAGAGCTCTCTACTGCTCTTATTTAGAAATGTTTCTGTTCATGCCTCTTTTCTGCCTCTTAAAGAAACAGATGGAGAGATAAAGAAACTCCTTTTAACAACTGGAAACAAGGGGAGCTTGGTGAAACATCAAAGATGCTAGGGTGATCTAGTGCATCCCCGGCCATTGCCAGTTGTCCTGACTTTTGTCTTGCTTCTGGTCTTAGATGACTCTGGAAGAGAGAATGAGTCTGATGACTTTGTGCAATTCTGCCTCACGTCCAATTTACATGCAAGTCAAGACATCACCCCGTGATGATATCACTGGTCCTCTCCAAAAAACAAGGACAAACAACAACATCACTCCTTTCTTAGAAATGAAAAAATTGCGCTTGTCCAGGGTCATATGGCTGGGAAATGGAGCTAGGACTGGAACCAGGGTTTTCTTTGAATGATAGTTATTTCAGAGCTTCTCAAGACTATGTAGCTAATAATATAGTTAAAGATCTTGGCCAATTGGAACTTTTTTTTAACCCTTACTTTCTGTCTTGGAGTCAATACTGTGTACTGGCTCCAAGGCAGAAGAGTGGTAAGGGTAGGCAATGGGGGTCAAGTGACTTGCCCAGGGTCACACAGCTGGGATGTGTCTGAAGCCAGATTTGAACCTAGGACCTCCTGTCTCTAGGCCCAATTGGAACTTTGAACACTATTTTATTTTCTTGAGAAAATGTCGTGGGTGACAAAGGCTGCCAGGAGAATTGAAAGGGAAACTAGATTCATATCCATAAGTTTTGTGACTGGTTCTTACACTAACTGAGAATCTCCAAGGGTCAGGCAGGCTTTGCATGGTTGGGAAATCACCAAGATCCCAATCCTACAAGTGTGGGCGTGAAGAAAACAGAAGTTGAGATTGACTAAAGGGACATAAGAAAGAAATATAATGTCAGAAGGCAGGTTTCCAGGACGCAGAAGTTGGAAGGCTGTGGCAAATCTGGGTATAACTCCAAAAAGCCTAGAGGGGTGGGAGAGAAACGAGGGGTAGTAAGTAGGGTTATTTTTGGTGATAGGGAATGAAGCTGGGAAAGGGGGAGAACACAGAAGTTAATCCATCTCTGAATCTTTTACACAGACATGGCACATTGTTGTGAGGGTTTATTTAGTCATTTCTGCTCTCCTGAAAAGTATGATAATAGGGTAAATCATCCTACCAAATGGCTTTTTTAATTTTAATTAATCAATTAGTTAATTAATGAAGGATATTTTTCCATGGTTCCAATGGCTTTTTTTAAACCTGTAGAGAAATAAGAGTAACAGAGGGCAGTGATCAGATGAAAGAAAATGAGTGAATTTTTTAGGTAAAGTGGATAACACGTTGGATCTAGAGTCAAGAAGACATAAGTTTAAATTTGGCTTCAGATCCTACATGACCCTGGGCTAATCACATAACCTCCATTTATCTTAGTTTATTCATCTATAAAGTGGGGATAATAATAACATCTACCTTCCAAGGTTGTTTTGAGGATCAAATGAGCTAATAATTATAAAGCACTTGGCAGAGTGCCTGGCACATAGTAAGCACTATATAAATGTTAGTTATTATTATTAGCTATCATTAAAACTTCAAGAATGTACTCTGTGGCCAGTATACATTCAGATCAGCCTAGGATGAGTTTGGGTTTGGGTGTCCAAAATCTTTGCCACTTACTAGTTGGGTGACCTTGGGTAAACCACTGAATCTCAGGAGTCCTATAAAATAAGAGGACCAGACTTAACCAACCACTTTTTTTTAATTTTTAAATGAAAAATAGGTGCATTTCCCTTCTTATTAAAGTGTCCAACATCTTCTCCAACAGCCCAGAATTTATGGGTACTGCATAATTCTAAACCAATGTTTTGAGATTCTGTCAATTTATTGCATTAACTGAAAGTATTGTGTTGCCAAATTCTTTTGGGAAAAGTGTGAAAGAATTCTGCTCTATGCTGTCTACTCCTTTATCATCAACCACTTTTTTTTAATGCACAGACATAGCTTTAGTTGAGCAGGTAGACATCTACAGACAATAATTTATACCTCCCCAGGAGTCCCATTCTCCAGCCACATCCCCAACTAGGCAGGAGGAACCCGGTAGTATCTGGGAATGTTGGTCAAGCGACTGAGCGATTCCTGCTAGTGTTAGCCACCTGTGAGTCTTATATCATTCCTATAGAAGGCACAGTGATGATTGCTGTTCATAACAAGGCTCCTGACTACAGCACTGAAAGGTCCTGAACCATCAAAGAAGGATTAAATTATGTTTAACAGATTGTACTGATGAATTGGATTCAATATTCAGTTGTACATGTTCCCACTGTGTACAGAGTGCAGCTAGAAGCTTGATGAGATGCAATTAATTTCAATTAGGCAAACATTTATTAAACTCTGTGCAAGGCACCATGCTAAGCCCTGGAGATACAAAAGCCCAAGCCAGTCCCTGATCTCCAGGAGTGGGTGCATCAAGTTTAGATAAGACAGGATTTCTACTCCCTTGTGGAACTTATAATATCATAGTGGGAGATTCAGTTCAGGTTAGCAAAGGTGTATAAAACTTCCTGTGGAGTAGGTGCTAGATACACAGAGACCAAAACAAAATAATCCCTGCCTGAAAGGAATTTTTGTTCTACTTAGGGAAGTAAAGGGGTGGGATGGGAAGAGACAGCATATATGCAGCTAATATATAATATATTTGAGACATATCAAATAAAAAGTCATTTTGTATTTGGGCAGCTAAGTGGTACAGTAGATAAAGTGCTGGACCTGGAGTCAGAAAGCCTTGAATTCAAATTCAACCTCAAGACACTTGCTAGCTGTGTGACTCTGGGCAAGTCATTTAACTTCTGCCTGCCTCCATTTCTTCATCTATAAAATGGGAATAATAATAGCACCTACTTTACAGGGTTGTCATGAGGATTAAATGAGATAACAATTGTAGCACAATGCCTGGCACCTAGTAGGTGCTATATAAATGTTAGTTATTGTTGTTGTGTACAGGAAATAGCAAGTAGGCAAGTTTGGAATGTCAATTCTGTCAGAAGGAGAAATGGGAAATCAGACTCGAAAAATAGGTTTAAGATAGACTGGGAAGAGTCTAAATGACAAACAGGTATTTGTATTTTCTCGTAGAGGTAACAGAAAGTTATTTTGAGAGCAGGCATGATCCTGGGCAGATTTGTCTGCCAACTGTGCAGAAGTTTTATTGGACATTAAAAAGACTGGGTGCAGGGAAATTAGTTCCAGGTAAGAGGTGGTGTGGTCCAATAGTAGAATGGTGTACACAAACCATGTAAGTGAATGGAGAGAAGATGATTGAGACAAGCGATGTTGTGAAGGTAAAATTAAAGCAGTTTGGAAACTCATTGAATGAGGAAAGTGGGAGCAGGGGAGAGAAATAAGGGAAAGGAAGAATCAAATACTATAAAACTGGGAAATCAGGAAAATGGCAGTGCCCTTGACAAAAATAGGGGAGTTAGGGAGAGGTGTGGATTTAGAAAGAAAGACGTTAAATTTTGAGTGTGTTAAGTTTGAGATGTCTATATATACAGGTAGAAATATCCAAAAGACAATTAGTGTTTGGGATGGGCACTCAGGAGAGATTTGAAGGCTGTTTATGTTGTCATCTCCACAAACATGGGAGCTGATGAGATCTCCAAGAAGAAAAGAAGCTTTATACCAGATCCCTGGGATGAAGTCCCACATAGTGGCCAGGATCTTGATGATAACTTAGTACAGTCAAGGAGGTCAAAGAAGCCAAGGAGGGTAAGGAATGAGAAAAGGGCATTAGATTTGGCAATTAAGAGGCCACTGGTTCCTTTGGAGAGAGCTGTCAAATGATGTGGTTGGAAACCACATTGTAGAAGGTTTAGAAAAGAATTAGAGGAGATAGAAGGGGACCCTGAGTTTAGAAAACCATTTCAAGGAGCTTGGCCAAGAAGAGAGAGATAGAGATGGTGGATAAGGAGCCATCTGATCAAGTGAGATTGTTTTTTAAGGATGAGGGAGAGAGAACATATTTTGTAGGAATCGGAGAATAGAGAAAACACTTATCCCAATCAGTAGACAAGGAGAGATTGTAGATTAATCAGAGACTGGGGATGAGAATAGGGGCAATCTGCTAGAGAAGATGGGAGGGAGTGGGACCAAGGGCCCATGTTGAGGGGTTTTGACTTGATCAGGAAAAGGGCCACATCTTCATGTGATTCAGAAGAAAAGGAGTTAATGGGAGAAGGCAACTGAGAGATGTATGATAAGGAGGAGGGGAGCTTGGGAAATTGCCTTGATTTCTTCAGTCTAGTAGGAGGCAGAGTTTGTAGCTGATGGGAGTGGGGAGTGGAGGTTGGGGCTATCACCTTCTTAATAAATGTCTTCTCGGTAGGCTTCCAAAACATTTCAGCCTATGGTTGCCCTTCCCTTTTTTCCCCTTTGTTTCCTCTTTTCCTTCATGCCTCAGAACTCTTCTTTCTCTGTACAGTGTTCTTTAGCTTTCTTATCCACTCTGGTGGCTTCTGTTTTCAACCCTATGAAAATGATTCTCTTTTCAGCATCTCTGCCTCTGACCTCTCCACTCCTACATTTCCAACTTCCTGTTAGCACTCTCTCTTTAGGAATGCCCTATTGCTACCTTAAACTTCCATTGCCCAGAACTGAGCCCCTCACTCGCCTCATCTTGTCACCATGCTTCCTATATCATCATCTCTGCCACTCTCAACCTCTGACTCCACCTCTGGGTCTCTCAGCACTAAGAGGTAAGCTTTTGCCTCATCATGCTAGGAAACAGATCTCTAAAAAACTTCATAGCCATCATCTTTACCTTTCTTCCCTTCCTTTGCTTTCCAGCTTCCCTTTATACATTGTCTTCTCTCCTTTAGAATGTTAGTTCCTTGAGGGTAGGGATTATCTTGCTTTCTTGTATATTTGTATCCTTTGCACTTCACACAGATCTTGGTACATAATACATGCTTAATAAATACTCTGTCTGTTAATAATCCATTTCCATCTTTATCTCTTTCTACCTCTATAACATATCTTTCTATCTCTATTGTCTGTATTATCCATTAATCTTCTATTTCTTTCCACCTCTATTTCTACCAATACTTATCACTTCCTCACTGTCATCTATTTTATACTCTTTTTATCTACCATTTATGTATATCATCAATCTATCTCCATCTCCCTCTTTTTATCTCCATCTCTATATCTTTCTAACTCTATCTCTGTTGTCTGTCATCTATCTGTAGCTATTTATCAGTAATCTATCTCTTCCTATGTCTGTCTTTTTCCATCAATATCTATCTCTTCTTCTCTATCTCTGGCATCTGTTGATATATCGGTCTCTCATCTGTCCTCTATTTCTTTCTACAATATCTTTGCCATTTATCTATCATATTATCTGTCACTTATCTCTTTCTACCTCCACTTCTTTCTATCAATATCTATGTTTTCCTCTCTGTCTCTAACATCTATCTATATCTATGTCTGTATCTTACCTATCATTTATTTATATAATCTATCATCCATCTTCCTTTATTCTGCCAATACCTATCTCTTCCTCTCTCTCCATCATCTATCATTATCTCTGTCTCTTATCTGTCATTTATCTATATCATCTAACTACCTCCATCTCCCCTTTTTTAATCTCTCTAATCAATCTGTATCTTTTAACTATAGCTGTTGTCTATCATCTATCTCTAGCTATTATCTATCAATTATCTATCTTTCTTTCAATATCTAACTCTTCCTCTCACTCTCATCTATCTCAATGTTTGTCTCTAATCTATCATTTATCTATCTCACTTATATCTACCTATCTCCATATCACTTTTTTATTCTTTTCTATCTCTTTTGTCTGTTCTTTATCTAGCTATTGTCTATTAACTAATCATTAATCTCTTCCTACTGCTGTTGCTTTCTGTCAGTATCTATGTCTTCCTCTCTGCCTCTGTCTTCTATATTTATATCTCTTTTTCTTGTCCATCATGTAAATGATCAATCATCTATCTCTATTTTATCTCTACCATCTATTTAATTTGTTATCTATCTCTAGTAATTATCTACCAATCGTCTATCCCTTTCTATCAATCTCTTTTCCTCAATCTATCATCTATCTCTGTATCTGTCTTATCTATCATCTTTATCATCCATCTCTTTATTTTCTCTATTGTCAATCTATTTTTGTTTCTGTTTTTGTCTCTATCTGTTCCTCCCTTATAGTCTGTTCCTTTCTCCAGCATCACTACCATAATTGGTGCTACTATGATCTCCCAGTCACAGGTTTCTACATCTTTCTTGATTTCTCCCTCTTTATCCCCTATATTTGGTTCATTTCCAGGTCCTGTTGATTCAGACATTGCAATTTTTCTCTCTCTTTTCTGATCCCATTGCAACCACCCTAGTTCAGAACAGTGTTACCTCTTAGCTAGAAAATTTTAACAACCTTCTAACTGCTTTTTTTCTTGCTTTCTATCTCCCATCTGAAATCAAATCATTCATACTCCTGAGTAAGCATTCAAATGAACTCCTCTCATCATATCACCTATTTTTTTTATTTCAGAAGCATTCAGTGTCTGGCCATTGCCTACCAATAAAAGTATAAAGTCTTTCTGCTGCCATTCAAGGCACTTTAATGTACTCGGGTCTTCAACCTGCCTCTTCAACTTTGTCTTAATATTATTACCTTTGTGTAATCTCTGTCCCAGCTAAACTAGGACCCTCTCCTGTTCTCATTGTGCCCTCTCCTGTGTTTGGACTTTTGTTTAGGCTCTCTCTTCTCCTTTTGAAATTTCCATTGTCCTTTCAGGCCCACTTTAGTCATCAACTCCTTCAGGAGACCTTTACTGATTTCTCCTTCCCAGTTCTTTGAACCTCTCCTTGTATTTCTTGGGAAGGTAGTATGGAAGCTAGATGGTACAACATATAGAAAGCATTCAATCTAGGATCAGGGAGACTTGAATTCAAATCTGGCTTCACACATTTGCTGGTTATGTTAAAACTTAAAATCACTTAATAACCTTTCTACCTCAATTTCCTCATTTGTAAAAAAGGATTTAAAATAGTATCTGCTTTTCAGCGTGGTTGATTTTGTTATGTGTAAATTAAATATTTAGGGGACCCCCAATCCCAGAATACTCACCCATCAGGCATCACAGAGTCATGTGTTTTAATTTGCCATTGTAGCAGTAGCAGGCAAGATTTCTGGCCGATGGAAGACAAGGGTTGTCATGTGACAAGACTGAAGAGAAACCCTGGCCAACTAGACAATCTCAGGGGAAGGATTTAGACTAAGCTGAAAAAGCCAGCAAATAAAGTGGGGCAGCTCACTCTCTCTTGACCATTTTTTGGCTTGTGGAAGAAGTTCTCTCTGGAGAATAGTTCTGGCACTTATCGTGTAAGCCATCTCTGGCAAGCTTGAAGCAGGGGGCCGGGACAGTGCTGGGCCAGCAGGGACCACATGCCAGGCTGGAAATCCGGGAACTCATGCTCTCTTCTTTGGCTCCAGTCCCTTCCTGAACTCAAGCCCATTCCTTGACTGGCCTTAATTTGTCTGGAGCTGAGCCCCCTGGCCACCACTTGTGAAATGGACCAGGGCCCATGGTGGAATCTAAGACCCGATGGAGCAGAAGCAATGAGGCTGGAGACTTTGGATAGTTAGGTTGGTAATACCTTCTTCTTTTTCTATTTCATTCTCTTTACTAATAAATACTTATACATTTAGTATAAAGTCTCCAAGATTAATTTTTATTTATGTTATAAGAATAAAGTGAGCTGATATTAATAAAGTGTTTTGGAAACAAAGTACCTTATAATTGCTGGCTATTATTTGGCAGCTAGGTGGCTCACTGGATAGAGCACTGGACTTGGAATCAGAAAGACCTAAATTCAAATCCTGCCTTAGTTACTAGCTATGTGACCATGGACAAGTCATTTGACCTTTTTTGGACTTAGTTTCCTTATCTGTAAAATGCTGATAATAGCATCTAAATAGGAGAGTGATATTTGTAAAGCATCTTTGCACACCTTAAAATGGGAGATGGGATAGGATAGGGGAGAGCAAAGTAGTAGAGAGATAGCGAGTTTCTTTCTATAAACTTCGCCTAATAGATCTAGAAAATGCAACAGATTCAATCTTGATGAGGAAATCCAGAAAAAGTCACAGGGAGTCATTTGTCCAGTTCAGCTCAGCAGAAGGAGAGAGAGAGACGGAGCAGTCTGTGGATTGACATGAGGTTGGCCAGGAACCTGCACACCAAGGAGCCTGGCAGCACTCAGTTAGAGGCTGTGTGCCAGGAGAAGAGGAGGACTTTTGCCAGAGCACCCACAGACTCATTAGAGCATTGGTATAGAGGCAGTGCCAACTTCCAGCTATATTGCCCATTCCCTAGACCCAAGTTATAGATCCAGGACAGAGTGAGGAGGGGACCCCTACACAGCAATAGTGTTCCTGCATAGGGAAACCCAGGGCTGAGCACTGAGAAAGGAGGAAGTTTAGAGGCAGACAGCAGCAGTGGCAACAACAATGGGACAGCTAAATAACAAGGTCTGGAATCCAAGAACCAAAGGGAGTCCACTGTTCTGCTGCTCTAAACTAACAGAATTTTCCACCCAGCCAGTGGGGACCAAGTCCAGCAGCATCTATTCTTCTCAGATCCAAACTTAGGTTAGGAACTTGCAGAGTTCAGACCAGGGAGTAGCAATCAAATTGTTGCCTGGAATCAGATTGTTTGGGGAGTACTGAAAATTTGCAGGTTCCCAGCCTGTACTTGAGAGCCTAGAATAACACAGAACTCAGAACCCCAAGAAAGCAACAACAGAACCATTCCAGCACATCCTTCCAGAAGTATCAGAGCCCAGCCCTAACATCAAGTCCAAAGCCAGGAAGTAGGCTGGAAAAATGGAAAAAGAAGACCATCATACAGAGCTATCATGGTGGCAGAGACACAAATACAGAAGAAGAGAATGATCCCCAAACATTTATAAACAAAGCCTCAGAGAAAAACACAGCTTAGGCACAAATTTAACTAGAATTCCTGAGTTTAAAAATATGTTTATAAATGGTATGAGAGTGCTTGAGATAAAAACTGAAAAAAATTAAAGTTATGGAAGAAAGAATTAGAAAGGAAATTAACAACTTGACTCATGAGGCATGAAATCTTGCTCAGTAAGAAACTCTAAATATCTGAACGGACCTAATAGAAACCAATGACTTTATGAGGCAACAAGAAATGCTAAAGCAAAGTCAGAAGACTGAAAAAAAAATTGGAAGAAAATGTTATTTATTTCATAGCAAAAATAACTGACCTGGAAAACAGATCGAGAAAAAAATTAAGTCATTGGTCTATGTAAAAGTTCTCTCCAGGAGGGAGAGAGAGAGAGAATGAGATTAAAGAGAGAGAGAAAGTTCAAACATTATAATTCAAGAAATCTAAAAAAGAAAATTGTCTAGATCTCTTATAACTAGAGGACAAAGTAGAAAAAGGAAAGAATTGACAGTTCACTTCATGAAAGAAACCCCAAAATGAATGCTCCTAGGAATATTGTAGCCAAAATCCAGTGTTTCTAGGTTGAAGAAAAAATACTGCAGGCAGCTAGAAAAAAAGAATTCAAATACTGAGAAGTCAGTTAAGGTCACACTGATTTAGCAGCCACCACTATAAAGCAACAAAGAATTTGGAATACAATATTTAGAAGCCAAAGGCTATGGATATACAAGCCAAGAATCGCTTTCCCAGCAAAATTAAGTATAATGTTACAGGGGAAGAAATGTGTCTTTAATGAAATAGAGGACTTCCAAATATTCTTGATGAAAAGGAGAACTACAGAAAACCTTTGAAGTACAAACACAGGAATAAAGAGATGTATAAAAAGGTAAACATGAATGAATAAGGAATTAAACAAGAGTAAACCGATAACATAATAAGAGATGACATGGGTCCCTTCTGAATGCTCTCATCATCAGGGATTGTATAGAGTAGGTCTAATTGGACAAAGCCTGGAAGTGTTTCTATTTCTGCTTTGATGATTTTAAGAATGGAAAAAGAAAGGAACAGGAATACATTGAAAAAGAATAGTTAGGGTACACAAGTAGACATTTATACAAATGAGGCAGTGAGGGGGTACAGCTGAGCAATGTCATCTGCACTAGTCAAAAGAAGGAAGAGTACACATGCATATAATTGGCTGCAGAATTCCATTTCACTCTGTAGTGAAATAAAAGAAAAGGAGAGAAGAGACAGTAGGGTATATCAAAGCAGTGATCTTGTGAAGCTTGTTCTAAGATGTACAAAAATATTTATAATTTTTTTAAGTGGCAAAGAATGGGGATCTGAGGAGCTATTCATGAAATGGTGAGCAAATGAAAAAGATATGATATATAAATGTGATGGAATATTTTTCTGCTGAACTCTTATCACCATAATGATCAATAAAGATTCCAAATAACCAGTGGTGAAACATGCTTCCCACCTCCTGATCAAGTGATGAAGGATTAGGATGCGGAATGAGTCTCTTTAGGGTATGGCCAATGTTGAAAGTTGTCTTGATTGACTATTTATAATGTTTATGATGGGTTTTGTTTTTCATATTCTCAATTGAAGGATAGTTAGGGTGGGAAAGTGAAAAGGTCTTGGCTGATTAAAAAACAATCTCTTGTTACACACACAAATGCACATGCACACACACACACACACACACACACACACACACCCTTCGGAATTCTAATCAACACAATGACCAACCATAATTCCTGACTACTCATGATGAAACCTGAAAACCTGTTGCCCCATCTTTTGACAGAGAGGTGATGGACGCAAAAGCACAAATTGAAACATTATTTTAGACATGGCCAGTGGGAAATTATATTTTGTTTGACCATGCATGCTAGTAAAAAGTGTTTATTTTTCTTATTTTCCCAAAGGGAAGGATGGGAGGTGTGAAGATAGGAGAGAGAGAAGGCTGATCTTTGAAAATAAAATCTACTTGAAAAAACTCCTACAATACTATATAAATATTATTATTGAAACAGTACTAGATTTGGAGTTAGAGAACCTGAGTTTAAATATCTAGCTTTCATACTTACTACCTATGTGAGCTTAGGCATATTACTTACCCTAGGCCTCATTGGTAAAATGAAGAGGATTTTTTCCTTTTTTTAATGTTTATTTTTGTTTTTATATCACCTACATTTTTCCCAGATATAAAAAAAGAGAGGAGAAATTTTCAGAAAACAACACATTATATCAAAAAAAGTTCCTTCTTCCTTCCTTCCTTTTTCTTTTTTCTCTTTCTTTCTTTCTCTTTCTCTCCTCTTTTTCTTTTTTTCTTTCAAATTCTTAGCATCTGTCTTAGATTCAATACTGTGTATTGGTTCTAAGGCAGAACTATCAGGGCTAGGCATTGAACTAGGGTCATACAGCTAAACCGTGTCTGAGGCCAGATTTAAACCTAGATGAGTTTATGATGTTTTTTAAAATGGTACATATCCATAGTTCCCCACCTCAGCAATGAAGAAATAGGGATTAGGCTAGAAGATTTCAAAGGTTCCTTCCAACTCCTATTCTATGGTCATGTTCTGCCTTGTGTCCCAGTGATTTGTGTGCATATAATATCCCCTCCCTCTTGGATTGTCAGCTCTTGGAGGGCCAGGTCCCTGTATTATTTCCTCTTTGCATCCCTAGTGTCTAGGTAGGTACTTGATCACCATTTGTTGAGGTGAATTGAAATAGTGGCATTTTTAAAAACAAGGCCGGAAATTGAAAGCTTTCTTTAGTTCTCAACTGCCAGGTTGCTAAGTTGGCCCCTGTCCATAAGCATTCTCATTAACAGAACTCTTGCAGCTAATTTTTGTTTCAAGAATTTGAAAATAGCTGGCTTTCAAAAGAGTCTTGTTTAGGACCACAGGCATAAAACGGGCCAGTTGCTCTGATAGGAAGCTTTTGCAGCCATGCAGGAGGCAAGTCCTGTGAGTAGGAAAACCATGTGCTGGCTTTTCCTTTAAGGCAGGATTGCCACGTGGTTAGACTAGTAAACCCATTGATGACTCTTTTAAGAGGGTGGCATTTTGGGTGCTCTTTTCAGCAGTCATATTAAGGTCACCTACACAGAAACCCTATTTTTATCGTTTTTGTTTTATTATTGGGAAGTGAACACCCCCCTTGTCCTTATTGACCATGATATTTTGACATTTCCCCGTTCTTCATAATAATCTGCTGGTTATTTTTTTCCTGACTTTACATGATATATTGAACATGTCACACTAGAATTAGATCTCTGCAGTCTTGTTAAACTGGACTTTAGCTTCCCATGTGGCTTTGATCTAGTCGTTTACCTTCTCTGTGACCTGCAGACCATGGGAAAAGGAGAGGCTAAGTTGGTTTAGCCATTTATTTTATGTGATGCTTTTTACTGTACAAAATATTACAGTGGTTATAAGAAATGCTCAATCTCCTTGTTAGGTTTTTTAAAAATTCTCATTCAGGTTCAGTAGAAAACACAGGCAAGTATGCCAGGTTGAAAATAACCTGCTGAATTTCTTGTAACCTTGGAGGGAGAAGCAGGCTATGTGTCCATGGTACTGCCTTGTGGGTTTGTTGCCAAATCCTCTTCTTGCTTTGTGTTTTGTATGAGGAAATGCTTATCATATTTGGTTAAGTTCAGGAAAAAAAATAATTACTAACTCACAAAATCTTTCTCCTTCCTCTCTCCTCCCCCTCCCTCTCTTCCTTTCTTTCATTCTCTTTGCCCCTCTCCCTCTTTTTCTTTCTTTACCTCTCTCTCTGTGTCTCCCCCTCTCTGCCTCCCTCTCTCTTCCTTCTCTCTCTCCCTCCCTCTCTCCCTCCCTCTTTCTTCCTTCTCTCTCTCCCGCCTCTCTCTCCCTTTCTCTCTCCTCCTTCTCTCTCTCCCCCTTTCTCTCTCCTGCCTCTCTCCCTCTCTCTCTCTCTCATTCTCTCTCCTTTCTCTCTCTTTCTCTCCATCCCTCTCCCCTTGTTCTTTCTCTTTCCCTCTTTCTCCCCTACCTTCCTTTCCTTCTCTTTCCCTTTTTCACCTCTCTCCCTCCTTTTCTTTCTCTTTCTCTTTTCTCCTCCCTTTCCCTCTTTGCCTCTTTCTTTCTCTTTCCTTTCCTTCTTCTCTCCCTCTCCCTCTCCCTCTCCCGTCTGTCTCTGTCTCTGTCTCTGTCTCTATCTTCCTTCCCTCTCTCTCTTCCTCCCCATCTCTCTCTTGTCTCTCTTTCTCTCGGTCTGTCTCTTTCTTTGTTTTTATCTTTGTCTCTGTCTTTCTGTCTCTGTCCTCCCCTCTTCTTCCCTCCCTCCCTCCCGTCTCTGTTTCTCTGTCTCTCTTTGTCTCTTTCCCTCTCTATCTCTCCTCTCTCTCTCTTTCTCTCTCCCTCTCTCTCTCATTCTCTCCCTCCTTCTCTCTGCTTCTGTGTCTCTCTGTCTCTCCCTTTCCCTCTCTCTGTCTCTCTCTCTACCCCTTCTCTTTCTCTCTCCCCCCTCTTTCTTTTTCTCTCTGTCCCTCCCCCTTCACTGACTCCTTTCTCTCTAGACAAGGCAGCTAATGTGTGTTATCAGGAATTCGATGTGCCTGAACTTTTCCCCATGGAATTGAAGCAGTATCTTCCAAACATCATGTTCAGCCGTGACACACAAAGGTCAGCATCTCTCAGAAGAGTGGTTTGTATCTATCTCTTGCCTCATGTTAGCCATTTTTCTGAGGAAAAAAAAAGCTGTGTCACACAGCATTTCCCAAATTAATTTGGCCCCCCAACTTTCTTAGGGTCTGAAATATAATGATAAAATCCACAAATGCTGGTTTGGTGTGGGAAGGTGGGAAAGGAGAAATAAACATAGGGAGGGCTTCCCTGGGATTAAATACTGGGGGGAAGTTGGAGGAAACTTTGAATAAACAAAGGAAATTAAACTTATTCTCATACTCCCCAAATTGTTACATAATAATTCATACAAGAGTTCATAGTGTTTTTTAGCAGAACACAGTGCTAGCTTTGACGTTTTACCTTGGAATTTTCTTTCAATTGAACAGAAAAGGAGATGGCCTTTTTCTTGTAATAGAGAGCTTGGAGCCAGGAAAGCATGGATTCAAGACCTGCTTCTGATCCATACTGGGCCAGCTACTTAACTTCTCTGTTCTAGACAGCTCTGTTAAGACAATAAATTGCAGAGAAAGTGCCAACTTGCATTGGTCAAAGGTTTTTTCACCACGGAGTTCTCTGTACCAGAGAAATCACAGGTCCTGGCCGTTTTGCTCTCTCTACTGAACAGAACACCAGGATTCCGTGGGGCATATTTTGGGAAAGACTTGGAGCTTTTGGCCAAAGATAAAATAGTTTAGCCAGAGCAAGAATCAGACTTTCATCTTCTGGAACACATTAGCATTAGATGATAATGGGGATCAGAATTAGGTAATTACTTAATTCTCCAGCAGTTCAGTGGATAGAACTCTGGGCCTAGAGTCAGAAAGACCTCACTAGCTGGGTGAGCCAGGGTGAGTCACTTAACCCTATTTACCTCAGTTTTCTCATCTGCAAAGCTGGAGAAGGAAATGGAAAACCACTCCAGGGTCTTTGCCCATAAAACCCCAAACGGAGTCATGTAGAGTCAGATGTGACTGAAACAACTGACCCAGATGACATAGAATGGCTTTATTTGTCCAAATACAAATTCCTATGGAAGCAAATAGATAATAGTTAAAGACAATTATGCTGTCCCTTACCTGCTTCCCTGGTTGTTGTGTAAAACATACGGCTGTTTGAAATGAAAACTGCTCCCTCATAAAGGAAAACAGTCATCTCTGTGGCCAGAGTTCCTCCTGTCCCTTCTATTTTAGCCTCCAAAACATGTTGAAAAGTGGGCACGGTGAAGCAGGACCACAGGCGAGGTAAAATGAGTGTCTAATGAAGTGTTAGAGGGTTTAGAAAAGACTGCAAATCGGAATGGTGATTCTGAGACTATTTATGTATCTAGTGTGTAGATTTCAACCTCAGATCCATTTCTGAGGTGGGGGGAGGGGGAATAGATAAAATGCATAAGCTGTGAGCCAAAAAAATATCTGTGTTGCTCAGATGGGGTTACTTCTTTCAGTTCAGTCAAATATCATAGTTAGCTGCCCCTGTTTGGAAATTCACAGTAATTTCTGTGTCAGACAAAGAGGGGCTTCTTTTGAATAAAAGGTATAATTTATGAAAGATATGATTCTCTTTAATAAAAGAATTTCACATAAATTGGGATTCTTATGGTGCATTATGACACAATGTAGGCCTTTGGGAATTGTAATTTTTAAATTAACTTCATTTTTGCCCTTTGGTTAGTACTCGTTGATAAAATAGACATCCTTAAAAAAAATGACATTTCTTTCCAAGTATTCTCTAATTCTCTCACCCTTCAACTTCTTCAAATGAGGTTTTACTGTAATCAATTTAAAGTATCTTGCTCCCCATTTCCCTTGGGTTCATAAACCCACACTTGGGAACTCTGAATTGAGGAAAGGGACCGACTTAACACTAATTATGAATAGTTTCTTTTTGCCCATTTAAGTAGCTGTTAAAAATACAGTATAGAGGAAAGAATGAAAACCAGAAGACATGCTCTCTCTTGAAATCGAGCAACCATTTTCCAACCATGCTGAGCCCACAGAGGTAACATTTTGTAGGCCAATAGAGTGAGCATGCCCACAGAGAATCAATTTCCTTAGAAGTAAGCTTATGATATTGGGAAGGAAGGGTTTGGAAATGCATTTCTATAGTACCTACCATATACCAGCATTGTACTAATTTAATTTATAAATTTTATCTCATTTAATTTTAATTTTTAATTAATTTTATCCCATTTAATATTTTTCATCTCATTTCATTTTTATTTTTAATTTTCCCATTTAATTTAAAATTTTATCTCATTTAATTTTTATTTTAAATTAATTTTCTTATATAATTTACAAATTTACATCATTTAATTTTTATTTTAATTAAATCATCTCATTTAATTTACAAATGTTTATCTCATTTAATTCTCACAATAACCCTGGGAGATAGGTGCTGTTAATGTCCCTTTTTTTACAGTTGAGGAAACTGATGCAGAAGTGTTAAGTGTCTTGCCCAGGGATACCCCGCTAAGTAAATGTCTGAGGCTGAATTTGAACTCGAGTCTTCCTGACTCTAGCTACAGAATTGGTATAGAGTAAGTGCTTGAATTGTGTCCAAAAATAGCTTTCGTCTTTATTGAAGTGAGCTTTTAGCTGGGGGCCTTTGTGAAGGAAGAGAACACATGCACACATTGGAGAACATACTAATAAAGTCATTTAAAAATGTAACATCCAGAGCACAGTTTACAATTGTGAAAACTTGTGATCCTTAAAATTGGTTTGGGGCACCAGAAGACGAAATCCAGCCTTCTCAGAGGAGGTTGTAGATTACCAGACAGACTTGTGAAGCTCTCCACAAACTCTACAGGGCAGAGCGGAGGGAGCTGCTACCTGGTTGGTTCTGAGATTACTGACTGTGTTTTCTAACTTGTCAGTTGGGGAAGCAGCATGGTGCAGTGGAGAGAGCTCTGACTCTGAGGTCTGAGGAGCTGGGTTCCAAATGTGACTCTGTTATTTAGTAGCTGTTTGACTTTGGGTGAGTTGCCCAGCCTCCTTGGATCTCAGTTTCCTCATCTGTAAAATGGGGCTATTGGACTAGATTGCCTCATAGGTCCCTTGCCATTCTGCTATGTACAAAATATGTGGAGACTTCCAGTTCCAGAGCCAAGATGGTGGAGTAGAAACAGGGTAGCTTAAACCACTCTGAGAATTTTCTCCAGCCAACCTTAAAATAATGTCACAAAATGAATACAGGAGTGAAAGAACAAAATATATGCAAACTGTGAGATTGATATTTTATCTTTGCCTAACACTAAGCAAGTATTTATTAAATTCTTAAGATATGTGCTTTTGTTGGTCAGTTATCTCAGTCATTTCTGACTCTTTATGACCCCATTTCCATTTGGGGTTTTCTTGGCAGAGATATTGGAGTGGTTTTCTGTTTCCTTCTCCAGCTCATTTTACAGATGAGGAAACTAAGGCCAATAGCATTAAGGGACTTTCCCAGGGTCACCCAGCTAGTAAGTGTCTGAGGCCCCCAGTTGCCTAGCCCTGGCCTTTGAGTCAATATCTAGTATTGATTCTAAGAGAAAGTAAGGGTTTAAAAACAAAACAAAAAAAGTAGTTCTGTGCTAAGTCCTGAAGAAAGCAAAGGATTCTGGGAGACTAATGATGCTATTCAGAATGATGCTTGTCATGTTGCTCTATCATGTATCAGTGAAGAAGTGTAAAAAGCTTCTGCTCTCTTCTGAGTTAATTATAAAATTAAATTTAAAAATTAAGATGTTAACGGGGAAACGGAAGAAACGTTTCATATGTAATTTTTATCTCAGCTACATTTGTATTGAAAGATGTAAACCCAGGCTACTCTTAATTGATGTACCACATTAATCAGAGTTAACTTAATCAAATCTCAACTTTCCACCTTGGTTTCTCACAGCCTGTTGCGATGTGTGGTTCTTGTGGCACTCAGGGACATCAAGCAAGGAGAAGAGCTTTTTTCCAACTACTACACGATTGTCAACTAACTTGATGAAATTGGTTTTTCTATTTAACTATTCAGTTGGCTCAAGAGAGCTTTTCTTAGTGAATTTCTCTGGGTTGCGTGTGGTGGAGATCTACCCTTTGAGATCTCATTAGACTGGGGATTTTTGTGTTCATCTAAATATTGCTTTTATATTTTGATGCAGTGATAGAAGCTGTTTGCTTCAGTGACTTTTTAAATTTGTCATGCTATTTCAAATTAAATTGCTTTTTACCAAAATGCACAATAACTTATTAAATTAAAAATAGCTTCCTGAATATATCCCTTCGCAGTCTCTTTGTTTACTTGGTTTCCCCATGATGAAATTCTAATGTTTAAACATTACCAGGCAGAGACTTGACAGACCTCATTTGGTGCTGGAATGACATTGTTCACCGTTTTGGTGGCTTTGACATGTTCCAGTCTTATCAGAAATCTTGTCTTCCCTTTTAGGGGAAGATGAGATTGGGAATGGGATTGCTATGGCTGCCATTGGGTCACATGGGTAAAATTTAAATTAATATCCAATAACTCCAAGTATTATATTTTATAAGATTTATTAATAATCACTTGAAGTAGAAGAAATAAAAGGACAAAAGTAAAAGCCTGAGTAAAACCCACTTTCCCAGCCGTGATCAGGGGAATAAAGAGTGAGAGGCAGGGCTGCACAAAACTTATATCCTCCCTATTAGCACGTAATGCGAGAAGGAACATGGGAAGCTGGGATTTAGAGTCCTGGGGAGCAAGTTCTAATTATACACACAGAATGTGAAATTTAAAGAATTTCTTCTTACTTGGCTCAAAGGAGCTTAGGAGAAGGAAACTGTTATCTATTAAACACCTACTTTGTGCCAAGCACCATGCTAAGTGCTTGGCAAATATTGTCCCATTTGACCCTTGCAGCAGGTCTGGAAGAAGGAGGTGCTATTATCCCTATTTAACAGTGGAAGAACTGAGGCAAACCAAGGTTAAGTGATTTGCCCAGAGCCATCCAGCTAGTACGAATCTGAGGCTAGATTTGATTTCAGGTCTTTCCAATTCCAGACCTGGTGCTCTATTGCCTTTGCCATCTTGTCTTGCTGCCTAGAAGCCAAGAAGAGTTACTGCAAAGCCCTGGATTATTGACGTCTTGATGCCTTTGCTTTAAAGGGGCAGAAAATGACAGTATTAGCATTTGAAGGTTTACAGAATGCTTTATGTCTCCATGGAAGGAGGACGGGTTGGAGGAAGGGAGAGCATTTGGAACTGAAAATAAATACTAAAACAATAACAACATAATGCTTCCCCTATGTCATCTCCTCTAATTTTTCACAGAAATCCTGCCTTTCCTCAGTCTCCCTGAGAGCTCTGAATAATATTGGCTTGTCTACTGTCTTCTTTTTTTTTTTTAACCCTTGTACTTCGGTGTATTGTCTCATAGGTGGAAGAGTGGTAAGGGTGGGCAATGGGGGTCAAGTGACTTGCCCAGGGTCACACAGCTGGGAAGTGGCTGAGGCTGTGTTTGAACCTAGGACCTCCTATCTCTAGGCCTGACTCTCACTCCACTGAGCTACCCAGCTGCCCCCTACTGTCTTCTTGATGAGGCACATAATCGCAAAATAATTGGCTCTGGACTCTAACAGCTTTAAGTGTTGCTTAATCTTTGTCTGCCTCAGTTTCCCAGCTGTAAAATGGGGATAACACCTTCACCTACCTCGCAGGGTTGTAGTGGAGCTCAAATGAGACAAGTGTAAAGAGTTTGCTTAGCCCAGGGCTCAGCACATAATAGGTTCTGTATAAATGTTTATTCCCTTCCCTTCAACTGTCATTTCTACTTCAATTTGCTCCTTTCTCTCCTCTCATACTGTCACCACCCTAGTTTCTTCCTGATGATTCACCCGGGCTACTGTAATAGCCTTCTAATTTTTCTCTTCATCTTTGACTCCTATTTGCTCTAATTCATTCTCTATTTATCTACCAAAATCATCCTTTTCAAGCATGGACCTAATCATGGCACTCCTCTGCTCCTAAACCTTTGGCAATTCTCCATTGCCTCTTGGGTAAAATACAAAAAAAAAAAAAAACCCAGTTAGTACTTTAAAGGCCTTTTTACAAAAGATCTGGCTGCAGTCTACTTTTTATCAGTTTTATTTCACCAATCTCCCCTTCATTTGCTTTCTCAAATGCCACCAAAATTGTCCTGCTTGAATTTCCCTAAACTGATATTATCTTCAGTGGTCTTTGGGCCTTTGGCCAGTCTGTCTTTGATGCTTATACCAGGCTTCCTCATTATTGTAACTTCATGGAATGTGTATTTTCCTTCGAGGCTAGGTTCAAACACCACTTCTTATGTATAACATTTCTTGATTCCCTTAAAGTGCTTGATCATTGAAGCACACTGTTTTTCACTTTATTTCCTTCATGAGTTTTTTCTTGAACATGCAATATGTGCCTTTTTTCACACCGTGATGGATATGGAAATACGCACTGCACGACAGCACATATATTACCTACAGCAGGTTACCTGCTATCTTGAGGAGAGAGGAGGCAAGCAGGGAGAGAATTTGGGTCACATAATGTCAGAAAATAAATGGTAAAAATGGTTTCTTTATGTAATTGAGGGAAAAAAGTAAAAAAACTAAAATAGAGTGCTTTATCTCTAAATTCTTCAATTTACTTTTAACATGTTATATTCTCCAAGTAGAATGTAAACTTTTTTTTTAACTGTTACCTTCTATCTTAGAACTGATACTAAGTATTGGTTCCAAGACAAAAGAGCAGTGAGGGCTAAGCCATGGAGGGTTAAGTAACTTGCTCAGCATCACACAGCTGGGAAGTGTCTGAGGCCAGATTTGAACCTAGGACCTCCCATCTCTGGGCCTGGCTCTCAATCTACTGAGCTACCCAGCTGCCTCCAGAATGTAAACTCCTTTAAAGTAAGAATATGTATTCTTACTTTAAAGTAAATAATATTTAAAATGAAATTTATAAAAAATATATATCATATGTAAAGTATATGATATATACATATATAATATACACACATAAAAGATATACATGCATGATGTATAATATATAAATGATACACAAACATACACATACATGTATACAAAATGTACATCACACACAAAATATGTACACACATGTAATACATGTGTGTAAAATATGTGCACGTGACATAGGTATGTTATATGGTATGAACACACACATGATATATGCCTATAATATACATGCTGTGTGCATAAAATATATGCATATAAAGCATACATATATGATATATGGAATCTATATGATATGTACATATATAAATGATATACACATAAAATATACACATGTATAAATATATAGGCATAATATATTCTATGCACGTATAACACATGTGTGATATATATGATATAGTACATATTATATATATACATATGTGTATGTATTTGGTCTTCATATCCTCAAGACCTAAGAAAATGTTTAATACATAATAGGCTAATAAGCATTTAATAAATATTTGTTGAATTAAATTAGGAAATGAGATGGCAATATCTGTGTTGAACTTTTAATCAAATATCTTGAAGTATAAATAACATAGTCTGTCCAATGGGAAAAATCCTGGTCTGAGTCAGGAGACCTGGGCTTTAGTTCTAACTCTCTAGCTAATGAGTTATATGGTCATGAGCAAATCACCAACTCCTTGAACCTCAGTTTCTCTATAAAATGATGGAATTGGACCAGATTATCTCCAAACTCCTTTACAGTGAATAAATATTAGCTCAAATGATGCCAGATACAGCTTGTTCTACCTCTGATCAATAAAAGAGATGCTGATATACCAAATAAGCAAATACACCTTGGAGAATGCCGAGGAACAAGAATGAAGATGTGAATCTTTTGCCAAAACACACAACCTGCTGTTGTTAGCCATTCTCTCCTCAGCTGCCGTAGTTAGCCTCCATTCACAAAAAAGGGTTCCAGAGGGGACGGTGGGGGATCCACTATTGAATCTTCCCTCTCTTGCCAGGCAAACTGGTGGAATCAATAATGGGCAGGATCACTTGACATTTAAGCCACGGAGGGAATGATAGCATTGTTTCTAGGAGGGAAAAACATGCCTGACTAATTTGTTATTTTTCCCAGAGGACTTTGTGGGTTAAAGGAGAATCCGGGAAAATAATCCATTTAGATAGGCAGAAAGTCATTAGCAAAATTGTACACTAAAGGCTATTTTAAAAATTAAGTTACCATGAGATTGGATACAGAAGACTTTTGTCACAAATAAAAAGGTAGGTCCTTCTCTGAGTTGAGAAAGCTATACGATCGGGTTCCCCAGGGATCAGTGCTAGATAGGACTGACAAGCCAAGTCAACAACAACAACAACAACAACAACAACAGCCTATAAGACTAGATGAGGGATACCTAGGGAGCACATTGGATAGAGTCAGGAGGACCTGGGTTCAAATCTAGCCTCAGACACTTCCTAGCTGTGTGACTCTGAGCAAGTCACTTAACCCCTTTGCCTAGGTTTTGCTGCTTTTCTTAAAATTATATGAAGACAGAAGGTAAGGACTTTTTTTAAAAAGAATAATTTATGAAAGTATGGGAATGGGCAAAAAAAATGAAAGATGAGGTTTAATGTGTAAGGTTATTGAGACAAATATAGTGCTGATTAGGAATCCTGATCCTGATTTGCCCGTGTGACCTTAGTCGAGTCACAAATTTTCTCAGCATCACTTTCCTCATCAGAAAAATGAGGGAGTAGAAATAGATGATCTCAAGGTCTGTCCTAGCTCAGATATATGAACTTGGGAATGTTGGGCTTTGGATTTTGACTCAACAAGGATTTTACTGTCTCGAGAATTGTTTCAAGTCCTGCTAATACAAAGAAAAGCTAAAATATAGTCCTTATCCCCAGAGACCTCACATTCTAATAAGAAAAAAAAAGGAGGCAAATGTGTATGTACATAGAAGATATATACTCTGTAAGTCAAAACAGTTTCAGAGAGAAGGCACTAGCTATGAGGTGAGAAAGAGCCTAGGAAAACTTCCTAGAGAAGGCAAGATTTGAGTTGAGTCTTGAAGGAGGCCAGGGAAGGTAGGAGGCAGTGGCAGGGAGGGGGAAGCATTCTAGGAATGGGTGACAACTATTAAAAAAGCAGAGTTGGTACAACCAAGATAGAAGAATAGCTGGAAGAAGTCATACAGGAAAGCAACTTAGAAAGACTGAGAGTGGTTCTATTCTATCTTGATAGTCTTTAAAAGAAGAATGGAAAAGCAAGGAAAGAGGAGCATTTACTGGGGAGGGCAAGGAAGACGGGGAAATTATCTCAAATAATTGAGGTGGGAGGAAGGGAAGAAGGGAAGGAAGGAAGAAAGGAAGGAAGGAAGAGAGGGAGTGAGGGAGAGAGGAAGGAGAAAGGAGGAAAGGTAGCAGCATTTACTAAGTACTTACTATGTGCCAAGGCACTGTGCTAAGTCCTTTGTAAATATTATTTTTATTTTGATCTTCACTATAACCCTGGGAGGTAGGTGCTATTATGATCCCTATTTAAAAAATTTTTTTTTTCTAAAAACCCTTACCTTCCTTACTATGTATTGGTTTCAAGGCAGAAGAGTGGTAAAGGCTAAGCAGTGGGGGTTAAGTGACTTGCCCAGGGTCACACAGCCAAGAAGTGTCTGAGGCCAGATTTAAACCCAGGACCTCTTGGCTCTCCATCCACTGAGCCTTCTATCTCCCCCCAATATCCATTTTTACAAATGAGGAAATCTAAACTCAGGTCTTCCTGCCTCTGAGCCCAACATTCTATCCACTGGGCCACCAGCTGCCTCTGAAAGGGTTTCAATGTCAAAGAGAATATCTTATATTTCATGTTGGAAGCAATATGGAGTCCCCTGGAATCTACTGAATAATGAGGGTGACACGGTGGTTGGGAAGGAAAAGAGATTAGAGGCAGAGAAAGCAACCTGAAGACTTGTAATAGTCTAGAAGATGTGAGGTGATGAGGGTTCTGTCAGGCTGGTGGCTGTGAGTTAAGAGAACAGCAGGGCCAGTGGCAACTGGATGGCTTGGTGGATTGAGAGCCAGGAGATCCTGGTTCAAATCTAGTCTCAGACACCTAGCTGTGGGACCCTGGACAAGTCACTTAACCCCCATTGCCCCTTCCAATTCTAGATATGTCATTTTAAAAAAATACCCTTACCTTTTGTCTTTTAGAATAAATACAGTTCCAAGTCAGAAGGGCAGTAAGGCTTAGGCAATTGCTCTTCTGCCTTACGATCAACTCACAAGAAGGTAAGGATAAAGGGGTAAAGAAAGAGAGGGAAGGGGATCCATAGGAAGACGTTGCAAAAGCAGAGATGACAAGACTTGACAAGAACTCCAGTGGCTCTAAATGTAATTAAGTATAAAATCCTCTGGCTCAAAGTCCTCCATTACCTCCTTAGGTTTCTCCCTTCTTGTTCCCTTCCCCAGAATTGCATCTCCTTACTCCAGGGATCCTCCCTGCAATTTTCTCCCTTCTCCTCTAGTCTCCAGCCTTACTTCAAGTTCCATATAAAATCCCTGTATGAGGTTCTAATTCTCCTTAGTCCTAGCATCTTCTGTTGATTTCCTTCCTCGGCTGTTTGTCCCCCATTACTCGGAGCTCCTAGGGAGCGCATCGCTGTGCCTACCACCCTTTTGTTGCTTAATAGGGATTGGCAGCTGTATGGGGTGAGGAGAGGAGGATAGAAAGGTTCTTCGCCTGGGATGGAGAGTGAAGGCACATTGGAGAGAGGTGGATCTGAGGGGGAAATGAGTTCCATTTTGGACATGCTGAGGTTGGGATGCCTGTGGTGCATCCCGTTCGAGACAGACCAAAGTGAATGTGTTCTGAGGACCCCCAGGAGCTGATGAGATGACCACGGAGAGCATAAAGGGAAGAGAGGGCCTGGGATAGACCCTTTGGGGACACCTGGATGAAGAGCCACCAAAGGAACAATCAGACAAATAGGACTCTGGGGGAGACCAATGTCAGGAAAATCTAGGCATAATATACCCAGGAGGAGAGGAGTGATCAGCATGGTCAAGGGGCTACAGATGGATGAAGAACGAAGACTGAGAAAAGGTCACTGGATTTGGGAATGTGATAACTGGTGTCTGGAGGGAGCAATTTCAGGTGAAAGAAAAAGGTGGGCAAGCCGACCGCAGTTTGAGAAGACTGAATAGAGGGAGGAGATAAGAGGCATTGGGGGGAGACTTTCTCAAGTTTAGCAGAGAAGGGGAGGTGAGATAGAGGTCCATAGCTGGGGATGGTCAGATCAAGTGAGGCTTTTTGAAGGAAGGATGTGTGCAGGTGATAGAGAAGGAGCCAGTTAATAGGGAAAAACTGAAGATTAGAGAGAATGGGGATGATGGAGGGGGCATTCAGCTGGTTCTAGTTCCTACATCTCAAACCAGAAAAAGTAAAGAAAAAAGAGAAAATTTTCAAAAATATTTAGTTTTACTTAATTGATGAATTGAGTAAAACTGTAAATATTCTTGAAAAAGTAAACACTTACTTATTCACTTTGAATATTCTATGTGTTTTCTTGAAAAGTTTGTAATTACTGTCATTCTGCACGAACACTATGTTTTTAGACTGAAACAATTGTTCAGAGGATTTAAAAGTGTTTTAAAACTATTTAAAAATTTAAAGTCGTGGCAGGTAGGCATTCTGGTTTGAGGGCTGGCTTTGGAGTCCATCACATCTGGATTCGAGTCCTGCCGCTAACACAGACTGGCTATGTGACCATAGGCAAGCAAGTTAATCTCTATGACTAAGGTAATTCTCTAAGATCCTAAATTATAGAGGAATTACCCTTCTTCATGGAAGAAGAGCCCACTGTGGGAATTCCTCACACCAATGAAATCATAGCCTATTTCTCACTACTTAAAAAAAATCTCTCTAAACATTTTAAGAAACCAAATTGACTACATTTACCCTAACTCCCATTTATTCTAAGAAAATAAGCATTTCTGAGATTGATATAAAATTCCAAGAGCATTAACTTGGTATACTGGCATATTTGGGATGTCTGGCCCCTTTAATCAACAAGTCCCCCACTGCAAATACACAGACGAACCAAGGGAAAAAAGATTTCCAGACTTTTATTTCTGGAACTGTACACCAGGTATTAAAGTACAACAAATACAAAATAATGCTCAAAAAAATCAGTGTTTATGTACAAATATTAAAATCAATGCAACAATAGCGACTTCCTCTTGAACATCTGATACTAAAACTTGTTCTGATTGTCACTAATTTATCTCATACTCACAGGGTACTTATTTCAAACTGGGACAATTGGAATCACTGGTCGTCTAAAAGGAATATTAATACCTACCATATTTTAACAATATAACTGCTAAGAGTTTCCTCCTTTTAGTGAAAAATTAGGAACTTTTTAAAAAACATAGTAACCATGTCAATATTTTTATAAATTATTTTCAATTCCCATTTGTAGACAATGTGCTTGTAACTCTGGGCAAATAATCTCCTTGTTGGTCAGGCTTGTTCATTAGTTTACATTCAAAGTTGAAATATTTACTAGAGACTTTGGTTAAATTAAATAGTATCACTATGCTCTACTAGATCTGAAGTTCTCACACATTTATGACCCTCAATTTTAAAAATTAAAAAAGAAAAGGAAACAATTGCACAATTCTTTGACCTAATTGTACACACTTCTGTATTCTTCAGCAAACAGTATTGTACATCCTTCAAGTAAATTCAGCAGTTGACCATGACAAGAGGAAAACTAAACATTTAAAAAGCTAGCACGGAAAAAGATGAAATATGACTAACAAAAGAAAAGTATTGCTATCGTCACAGCACCAGTTACACTTCTAAATGAATCAGCTGTCCTTGTCAGATTCCCTGTACACAAAGATATCTACCAACACTGCAATTGCTCATCATGGATTTTTGGTTTGTTCATATGAAAAAAAAATGTGGCAAAGGAAAAAAAGAATTCATCACAGTTTGTTATAAGAATTGTGCTTTAACAAGTAAGAATAAAGGCAATAGAGTTTCTTCATATGATTGCAGCTCAGTTTTCTTCATGCTAACTCTTAAACGCAATTCTTTTAATAAACAGTAACAAATTCTCCATTAAGATGCTTAAACTGAGAGAAAAATAGATAAGTCCAGCTTTTAAAAGAAAATTCAATAAATAGCTATTTTACATGGATAAAGTCATAGTGGTACAATTTATGAATGTCACATCAGGCATGCACAAAAATGGTACTATACATGGCAGAAGTAGTCAGAAAATATTGAATTAGATATCTAAAAAGATATGCAGAATTTACATGTATATACAAAATCTTGCAAATTATTGCCTCATTTTAACAAGGAATTAAAAGTAAACGTTACCAGCTAGCTACTAGCACTCCGCAAGAGGCTAAAATCAGAATTGGCATTTAAAAATCTATTATACTAGCCGGAATTCATTTTTCTCTCATACCATTTTCTGGATTTTGGTCAAAAATCTTTATTAAATAACTAAAGTGTCCATTCAACTTGCTGACAATCCAAACTTTAGATAAGAAACTAGACCGTCTCCATCTACATCAAGATCCCAGCAATGCATAGATAAACTGAATATATTACTGCATCAGCTACTGAGAATGGGCATGTTCATTTAAGTGCAACTGGTATTAGCATTCAGTCATCTTTGTGTAAAATGATTTTATACAGACCAGCCACTGTAAACCCAGAGTTAAAACTCAAATGCATAACAATGGAAGATTATGGCCAGTATTTACTAAATCACATAAAATGTGTTGATTCTTAACGAAAGAAACAAGGAACGAAGTTTAGCACAAAAACATAGCAACAAGAAGCTGACAACTTGGCTAACGATGTCACAGAGTACAACACAGGGCCCAGGCTACCCGCCATTACTGTGTACTTACAAGAATTGTTATGTATTTCATTCAGATGGATGCTAAGTGAACCGATTTGGAAAGAAGTTACCCTTTTAACTACTTTTGTCCACTGTGCTAAACTAATGTTTATGGTAAATGTGCTATGCGGGAGCACTTCACAAAGCAAACTTCATTTCAAAAGCTGTAAAGAAAAACAGGACTGTGCTTCATCCAAAATTCAGGATGTCAATGCAGTTCACAGTTTGTATAATAAATACCCTCCCTTTGCCACACTACTGTATAAGGTCACTAAATCCTACTCACTCAGCACAACCTTGAAGCGCCCTATACTTACAAATATCACGAATGCAGCCACACTTTTAAGGTTTCTCTAAGCAACACAACTAGTGGCAATCAAAATGTTATTAAGACAGTGCAAAGAAAAAAAAGTGAAGGAATCCTACTATTGCATTTTCAACTAAAGAAATCTTTTTGTCTAATGTGTGAAAGCTGTGTTCTGTACAAAAAGCGTACCACACACTGTTCTAATCTAATCTGCCCGGTCAGTCATCTCTTGGGTATGCAGGTAGAAAAAGCAAAGCAAAATCACCAAACACAAAGTTTCTGAAGATAACTTTTCATTTACAATGCATTTGGAATAAAGTGAAGGTAAAATTGACTCTAAGATACATTTGGACATCTATCATTTTCCAAACATTAAAGTGGCAAAGTACCAGATTTGAGTGAGTGACTCTCGTTTCATTTTCCAGGGGTAACTTAAGCTCCCAAAGAGCTCAAGTATACTTCAAGGTTCTACTGCATAATGTGTAAAATCTAGACGGTCCCTCCTAAACGCAACACTTAGAACTGCAGCACTTCCAACAATTCACGAGGTGTCCCCAAATGTAAACCATGTCCGAGTACCCTCCTAGGCTCTGCAGACTATGCCTCTGTATGGCAACTGCCTTAGGAGAATTTAAGTAACACAAAATAACCTGTGTAATCTGTCATATTACAATTTTGGAAATTGTGGACAAAACACCATCTAACAAATTATCATGAAGCTTCAAATTTTAGCCTGTAAGTTAAGTACACAGAACCTCCTGGCAGTAAAATGACTTCTTATGTGTAAGGTAGGTATAGCCAGGGCCTAGAACTTCACAGTCTCATCCGAGCAGGGGTCTTCACATGTCGCACACACAGCCCCTTGTGCTGGCTTCTGAAAAGATGGACTTGCTGTTTTGTAAACCGAAGTGCTCTAGTTTAGGATCACATGAGAGAAGTTTCCATTTAAAAAACATCCTTGCATGTTTGTGCAGTTTAAATTAAAGAAACCTGCCCCTGCTTTTATTTAAGAAATAAAACAACAAAACCAAAAAATGCTACATTGCGCAGGGATCAGGATTGGTACCTGTAAACATTGTTATTCCACTGCATCCATTACGGCAAAAGGAATTGACTCTAAAAGAAGCCACCCCATTCAGCTCAGAACTTCGGTGCTGGTTTTAAGATGGTGGCCCCTGTCTACAGGCTTTAAAAGAAAACACAAAACAAAACGAAACACGAAAAGGGGTAGAAAAAAAAAGGAGAGAGAAAAGCAGAGCTTAAAGCTGCGCCACAGAGTTCAATCTTAGTCCCAAACTCTGCTGAACATCATAGTTCATTTCCACATTTATGGATTGAAAAATGAAATTACTCTTGATAAATCAAGATATAGTTCTATACATACAAAGACATCACTGATGTCATAGTGAAAAAGGTTCAAACTTCCAGTGAAAGACTAAGCAAACCTGATAGCTTCCATCAAGTTTACTGGTACTGCAGACCCACTGTTTTTGGAGTTTGCCATTGGGATCACTCTGAGTGGAGGGCAGTGTGTTGATGGAGAGTGTGGGAGTTGATGAAACCATTTGTCTCGTTTGCAGATAGACTGCTGAAGTCAGCCACTGAGACGGCCATTTTGGCACTGGTGATATGATGCGTGTGATTTTCAAAGTCCACACCCAGATTATTTACAGAAACATCATTTATAAAAGCTTCAGGGACCGCAATGCCCATTTTTAATCTCTTTGCTGGTCTTTCGGACTCTTCGCCACAGATGTTCATGGGGTTTAGCTCTGAGTGATAAAATCCAGTCTCAAATAAATTAAAACAATCACTTTCACCATTGCTAGGCAGGTTAAGTAACTCTTCTGTTACAACAGGCACATGATTTACTTGTCCCCGAGGCAAATTGCCCAGTGGAGGAAAGTTGTCATCGAGGCAATTCACGTCTGTAGAGTTGCAGACTGTAGCGACACTATTGGTCAATGCTGAAAGAGAAGTGGAAAGAAATGATTCTATTTCATCTTACTCATAAAAGAACTCACACAAAATCTGGCCTAGCTAAATGTGTAGCTAAGGAAATAGATTCGAATGTTGACTTTACCTGTCAAGTCACTGGCAGTGAAGGAGTTTAGAATGCTTAGCTGCTGGTCAGGAAGAGGATCGGTCCGGTTAGATGTTAAGGCTGAAGAATTTACTGCTCCCCCAAGAGCTTCTGTTTCATCTACCAAACGATCCATGTAGTCCCTAGAAATGCACATTCGTCCTGCATTAACTATCATGAATATGGAATAGAATTAAAAAACATGAAATTACATGCATTCACAATGGTGAGGTACCATATCTCTACTTACGTGACTCCAGGATGATGATTATATCTTTTTTTCCCAAACCTCGTTTGTTGAGCAAAGTAATCGTAACGTTCTGATTTCTTCCACATGTAGTAGAATGCTACACATTCAGCAACGGTTCTAGTCCTCACCTAAGGAGAGAACATTAGAAAATGTCAATCTTTAGGAAAACCTTTCTACCTTAACTGGAAACTGCATAAAATGTCAAGACTGGAGATTTTTTAGGCTGACCCTCCATCTGATAAAGGAATGAATCCCTTCTCGAACTTCCCCAACAAATGCGCGTTCAGCCTCTGCTGAGACATGGAATCATTACCTCATGAGGCAACATAATTCTATTTTCAGACAGTTCTGACTGCAAGTTTTCCCTTGTATTAAATTGAAAACTGCCTCCCTGTCACTTCCATGGTCTAAGCACTGTCCTCTGGAGCTACTCAGAGTAAATTGAACCCTTTTCAGGTTCCAGAAGAGGTCCTGGGACATTTGGGATCAGCCAGCTATCATGCAACCTTTCTGCTCCCTAGACTAACAAACCCTTTACTGTTTTGGTTGGCTTCCTCTAATTACACTCCTATGGTCAACCAAAACTCACTGCCCACTGCTGTCCTTAATTTTCTGAACCTAAGTGTAGAACTTTATATCTATCTGTATTCCATTTCACTTTGCTATCATATCCCATTATTCTAGCCTGTTGAGGACCTTTTAGAGTTTACATTTAGTCATCCAACATGTTGCTGAACCCTCCCAGCTCTGTTATCCAAAAACTTAGTAAGTGTGCTATCTCTATCTTCATCCAAGTCATCAATTAAGACATTAAACAGAATTTCGGTTAGAGGTCTGGTTTTTGATATCGTCAGTTCACACGTTTCCCTACTAATGGCTATTTAATACTTGCATGCTAACCTCCATTGATCAAAGGAGTTTCCTCACCCAGGTGTTCCCTATACAAATGATATCAACAAGTCTCTGGTAGTCTCTATCCAATAACTGTATGTTATACTTTAAACTTTTAAGAATTAATTTATCTTATCAGCAACTTGGAACATTAGAAATATGGTTGTTGGATAGAGCCTGGAGACCTATGATATCAAACACACAGGGAACTCCCAGGTGAGGCAACTTTTCACTAATGCAGGTTAGTACCTTCTGTGCAACCTACAAACTTAGAAAGTTACTCAGAGCAACCAGAGTTCAGTGATTTGCTCAGGTCACAAAGCAAGCATGTATCAGACAGAAGCAGGGCTTAAAGCCATGTTTTCCTGGTTTCAAGGCCAGTGCTATCTACTGGCCCATGAGGGTTCTGCATAGTTGTTGATAGTTTATATTCCTTCTTTTGAAAATGGCTTTTTCTACTGTCTATTGTATTTGTATTGATTCTCTATTTGCATTGGATATTAAACTTAGAATAGCTTCTACATTTAGCCTATATTAATTCCACTCATGGAAAATCAAATCTGTCTATTTTGTCTTTTGCAATTACCTCTTTCACTTGTTTGCTTTATGAATTTATCCTCAATCTAACCACTGTAACAGTTATCTTCTTCTACTTTCTTCTAACTTTTCAAAAACTTTAAATTTAAAATTTTAGATTTAAATCACATCACTAAAGAGTTTATTATGGTATATGGTAAAAGGTTTCATCTAACCCTACTATTTAGCAAACTGCTTTCCAGTTTTCCCAAAAGTTCTTGTCCTAGGACAATTATATTTTAATTATCTTACTCTCCAAACAGTTTGTGCCCTTGGGTTCATGATATATTGGGACTACTGTATGTAATCTCTTTCTAGGTATTTCTTATCTCAAAGATTCCGAAGAGCATCCTTTTCTATTTTTTAGCCAGTAGCATAAAGTTTTGATAATTACTACTCTATAATTTGAGACTTGGTAATGCTAATGCTTCTTTGTCTTCCCTCCTCACACACCATATATACATTACTTTCCATGAATTTAACTTTTCATTTATCGACCTCATCATTGTAACTTTATCAATTTCTAGAAACTATCCACTTAGAATAACATTACATCCATCAACTAATTTAGATATAATTTTTTTTTATGTAGGCAGAACCTAGCCACGAACACTAAATATGGTTCCAATTTAGGGATTCCTTTATTTTTAAAGGGTTGTATAGTTCTACTTATATATGTCCTAGATGTCTGACTAGTCTAATTTCCAGATGTTCAATGCATTTTGTATTTATTTTTAATGGGATTCTGGGTTTTGTTAGTATTATACAAAAAGGTATTAATTTTTGTGGATTTATTTCTTATTGTACTTTATTGGGCTATTAATCATCTGTTAGTTGTTTTGACAATTTCTTTAGAGTTTGTTTCATAAGTAAGGCATCATACTGTGTGCAAATAATTTTTCCTTTTCCTTGCTAATGTTTATTCCTTTATCTTATCTTGTTAAAGTAGCATTTCTAATACTACATCAAATCATAGTGGAGAAAAAGACATTCTTGCTTTTGTCATATACCTACTGAGAAAGCTTCCAGTGTTTCTTCATTACAAATAATGCTAGCTCTTGGCTTTAGGTAAATGATTTTGGTATATGAAAGGCACTTTCATGTCTATTTCATGTCTATAACCTTTTTAGAGGTTGTTTTACTTTTTTTAAAAACCATAAATGAATGCTGGATTT
Source organism: Gracilinanus agilis (assembly GCF_016433145.1). Classification (NCBI taxonomy): domain Eukaryota; kingdom Metazoa; phylum Chordata; class Mammalia; order Didelphimorphia; family Didelphidae; genus Gracilinanus; species Gracilinanus agilis. The sequence goes on along the minus strand of NC_058130.1, from coordinate 362,003,752 downwards.
TGTTGAAAGCTTTTTCTAAATCCACTGGCACAGTTATGTGGGTTTTATTTATATGATCCATTAAGCTAATTTGAATCATAGGATTATATATTTAGAACTATAAGATATCTTAGAAGTCATTTGGCCCAGCACTCTCATTTTATAGATTAGGAAAACTGAAGTCCATAATTTTAAGGATTTGTCCTACATAACACAATGAGCAAATAGCAGAGCTGGGATTCAAACCCAGGTCCTCTTAACTCCAAATCCAGCATTCTTTCCATTGCACCATGCCAGCCTTTTAAGTATTTCCTCATGTTGAACCATCCTTTCAATCCTAAAATAAATCCAACTTGATTATAACAATTTTTTGGCATACTGCTATAATCCTTTGGCTAAAATTTTACTGTCAATATTAATTTATGGTAATGGTCTGTCGTTCTCTTTCTCTGTTTTAGCCTTCCTTTACACTATGGACATCAGGATCTTCTGTAAATCACAAAAAGTCAAGGCAACAAGCATTTGCTTAACAAATGGTAAGCACCTGCTATATGCCAGCCAATGTGCTAAGCTTTGAGGATACAGAGAAAGGGAAGGGTAAGGGTCTGTATTTAAGAAGCACATAAGCATTAATTTCACTTCTAACTCTTTTCTTGCCATTTTTACCAACTTGTCCTTCTTTGATTTCCTTTATTTGAAGAGGCTACAGATTAAATGGATTGAAAGAAATTTAGTTTCTCTTCTTTGATATCCTATGGATGCTATCACTCTATACTTTATACTTACATAGTTTGAAATTCTTGGTCAATTTTGTGGTGATTTCCCAGTTCGTTAATAGATCTGAGATCCCACAGATGTGGGTACTCTCTCCAACAATGCAGATTTCAAACTATCTATGCATGCCCATTCTATGGGACCCCTGTCCAAAGCCTCCTCTAACTGTGATTTAAGGTATATATCCAACCTTTTCTCTTGAATTAGGTGGATATCAATGGGGCATTCAGGATATCTATTATTTATTCCTCAATCTTATTATGTGACCAACTAATTTTCCCCTGGTTGTTCATTTCTCTGATAATTTCTTTTATATGTCCTTTCTTTTGTGCAATTCTTCATCTGTAATGTACTGCCCTTTGGATATCCTGACCTTCAATTCTTTAGAAGCCTTGGTATTCCACAACTAACCATTAAACAGCATTGGAACAATATTAGTGTTAAAAAATGGGCCTGTTTCAGAGAAGATTAAGATAATTAAAAGACTTAGAATTTTCCAAAGGTAGTCCCATCCTATTCTGGACCCAGCTTATCATCAATTTGCAGTGTTCAAGATTGTGTATCTATCTATTTATATCAATATCTATGTAGATATAGCTATCCACAGATATACACACATACTGACAAATGATCTGATCTCTCTCTACAGGTTTTTTAGTAATAACTTTCTTAGATAGATTCTTCCTTCTTCCCTCCTTTGTTTTATTCTTTTGCTCTTTTCAGATGATGTAGGGAAGCTGGCTTTGGTACAATTTCTCATGCAGCCATATTGCTGGAAATCCAGCATTAAACTCTCTAAGGCAACAACAAAGTATAAAACTATGCATTTATCTGCTCATCAAAACATTTGAGAAGACTGCTCTCCCTACAGAAAGCACACAGAGATCAAGTTAAACTAAATCCTTTACAACATGGTTAGCAAGTGTCTTTTCTGTAATTCTATTAACTAAGAAGGGAAGACAAATATAAATTAGGTTTTTCTTTATGTGATATTTCCTTTCCAAATTACTAGGATAATAAATATAAAAGTATTTATAGCAGCTGTTTTTGTGGTGGCCAAGAAGTGGAATTTGAGGCACTGCCCATCAAATGGTGAATGGCTAAACAAGTTAAGAGTATATGAATGTCACAGGACATTATTATGGCATAGGAAACGATGAAAGGGATGGCTTCAAAAAGACCTGGGCACACTTGAATGAACTAATGCAGTGAAGCTAGCAGGAGAACAACCTACATTTAAATCAACTGACAAAGACTTAGGAAATCTGATCAATACAATGATCCACCAAAACTCCAAAGGACCCATGATATAAAATGCTATCCACTTCCAGAGGGAGAACTAAAGAATTATGCATGCAGAATGAAGCATATTTCCCCCTAGAACATGGCTAATATAGAAATTTGTTTGACAGGTTTTCATTTGTATAAAAGATAGCTTATTTCTTGACTTCTTGGTGGATGGGGGAGGTAGTAGAGGAAGAGAATTTTGAAATAAAAATTAAAATAAAAAATTTTAAACTCCAAACTCAGGAAAGTATAATTATCAACCTTTCAGGAAATAAAGGGCTCATTGTTGAAGACTGTTGAAGATCATTTTAGACATGGCCGAAAGTCTTTGAGTGATTAAGGAAATAAGGACTAAAAATCAGGCATCCCTCCTGGAAATATAGAACAAGTTCTGAATATTCAAATTTATGTGTTACTATAAATGCATACGTGGAAAGATATGTGAAAACAACATCCATGCTTTTGATGACTTTAAGGGTGAATAGGTTGTGACACCTACAAGTGAGTTCTGGGGATGTTTAAAGAAAAATCAGAATATAAATGATAAGAAAACAATCATCAGTTGGTGCTTTTTTCTGTTCGTGGCACTGTCTTGATAAATGAGTTGCTTACATAGATTTTATATTACTAAACTCCCTCTGTGTTCCTATTTGCATAATATTTACCTTATTCTTTTGTATAAGATGAAAATCTTTCCCATAAATCAGAAGAGCATGCTCAAAATTTCTGCATTCTTCTTCTGTCCATGCTGTCATCTCTTCTGGAGAAGACCAAAGCACAAAAAAATTATTTATAACAAACTACTTTATGTGAATTACTGACTCTCAGAATGATTTTACTATAAAAGGTTACCAAAATCTGAGTTCCCAAAAGAGAAATTCTATCTTTTAGCATAATTTAATTTAGGATCTTTACAGCTGACAAAGTCATAAAATATGTTAATGTTAAATTCTGGGCATACACACTTGCCATTATTTCCTTATGAAATGCTAATTCAAAGTAAGGAAGGATTATTATATCAGTAAACCAAATTATTTTGCTAAATTTTGCTTTCATTTATTTCTATAACTCTCACACTTAACAGACTTCAACCAAAAACACACCTTACAATAACTTCAGTGTGTGAGGGGAGAAGGGGGAGTAGTCTGTCCTGTTAGATTGATACAAATGGTAAGATTCTGATTAGGGATTCTGGGCCATCTTTATCTAGGAGGAATACAATATAACAATCAACATCCAATTTAGTGGATGGGCATCTACCACAAGTAAGACACTATCTGAAGTCTAAAGATATGGTTCCTGAACCCGAAGAACTTGAAACACAAATATTCACTAGTACTCAACAAAAGTCCAAATATCATGCAAACAGGGTGGCCATTACCATGCAAAACAAGGCCACCTAATATTGAAAATATTAGGTAATTAAAGGGCTTAAACACAAAGAGAGGAAATTACAGAATCTAGAATCTCCTAGACCCCAGGGCATTTATGCCTTCATATAGATTTGTAATCTTATCAGCCAATTGGTCAATAAACATTTATTAAGCACCTTCTAAGTGCAAACTGTGCTAAGACCTAAAAATAAAAAGCAAAGCAGAAAAGAATGAGGCATGAGGAATGACTGCTACCATAAATCTCACAATCATATAAAAATACATAGCATCTAACACAGATGCACGTGCACATATGCACACATGCGCGTGCGTGCACACACACACACACAGAAGACAAATAAAAAAACAATCATGCAGAAATACCAATTAAATTAAGTTCTACTTTCCAATGATTACTTATGATAACAGATTAAAAAATGTGAGTGGGGACACAAGGATATTGTTTCAGACTCTAAGCTTCTTCAGTGCAGGGACTGTTTTTTGGTTTGTCTTTGCATGCACAGCACATGGAATGATGCCCTGTATATTGAAGGTTCTTAATGAATGTTTACTGAATTAAATTCTGTTCTGCCTGAGAGACAGAATAGACTCACTTTCCTATCTACTGTCCAACATTTCCCCCTTGAATTTCAGTTAGTACCGTGGCATGGACAACACAATTTGATTCACACTCGCACTTATTAGGTACACTGTTCTGTGGAAGATAGAAAGTTTAAATAAGACATGGCTCTCGTCTAAAATGAAAAAAATCAAGTTGCCAAAGAACTGTACTAGCTCCCTTGAGTTTTGCTTCCACCCCTGGGACCAGCACATGCTGCTCCACCTGGGCTCAAAAAACGAGCAATAATTTAAACTAGCAATCGATGTCTGCTTCTGTGAGTCAAAAATTATCTGATGCTCTTTTAAAGACAGCCTGTTACAGGCTGAAATAGTTCAACAGACTATCTCTAATTGCTGGTTCCAGCATACCATTTCTGGTTTTCCTATTTTCCCCAAAAATGACGTATTGCTTAGCATTACTGTGATTGCACATTTCCAATGGCACCTAAGGCACATGCATTCCATTTGTAAAATGGAAGCAAATAGTGAAACAATGATTTTTAAAAATGCAACATAAAGCCTTTCTAAGGGGCATAGAAAACAAAACTGGAAACTAGTGGTCATTTTATTACAGTACCATGCTTTAGCTTTTTGGAGTTCATAATCTGGCAAAAAAAATTTATTCTTTATATTACTTTTGAAAAACTCATTTCTAATGTTTGCTTTACTCTATAATTCTTCAAGGAAATAGCAGTGAGAGTGATGTTAAAATTTTATTTTGATAATTTCTGATGTGAATAAAAATGAAGAACAGATGAAAATTAAAAAGAAAAAAATTAATGATGAGGATCAACCATTAAAAATTTTCAGTGGATTTCAGCTACATTGTTTAGGGAGATCAAGAATAAGCAATGAATTCTTAGGAAGGGTCTCTGATCCTCCCATCATCTCTTTCCCAGTGCTTTTTTTTTTACCTTGAGATGCTTTTCCATTGCTGCAGTATCTTTCAATCGCTTCTTTTACATTGTGATTACATTTGAGAAGTTCATATAGTGCCTAAATCATAGAGAGAAAAAAAACTAAATGTCAATCATATGAAATTTCTATTTAACTCTGCAATTAAGAAAACATTTGAGCATTTGCTCAAACTAACGTCAAAGGAAATTAGGCTGAAGAAAATGAGCTTGAACTTTCTATCGCTTTACAGCAGTTATTCTGTCAAACTCTGTCCTGTCCTTTCATCTCTATCTCAGTTTTGCAGACAAATTTAGGCAGCTCTGAGAAAGCAAGTGGAGTTAGCTAGAATCTTGCTCTTCCAAATACATTCAATCTTTCCTTCCATCCCTCTTGAGGGGAGAGCATCACTGCTGCTCCTCTCAGTGCTTCTGATGATGCTGAAGGACTCCTTCAGAGCTCCCTCATCCAAGGGATGAAGGCTAGGTCAAAGTAGAAGTGGTAATGGTGCCAGTCTCTATGCATCATGAGGGAAGGTGAAAACTGTAGTTGCTGGCTACCATCTCCCCATATTTATTTATATTCAAGATCTAGGAGGAAATAATAAGCAGAACTGGTCTACAGCATGGCTCCCAAAGACATTACTAGCTGAGGTCTCACATAACACCAACTATTTACTTAAAATGTAAAATATACCAGTTGTGAGAATTTTCCAGTTTATTGCTGGGAATTTATATGTGAATCTGTGTAAAGATTTTTCTTTATGTTCCCTCTAGCTGGTGACAAAGAAATAAAAATAAGTGGTGGGTATGACTGCAAAAGTAGCTTGAAAGGAAGAAGCCCTTAAGCATACTATGGGGTTTAGAATGTTGTGGGAGCTCAAATAGTATGTTGAACTTGCAGACAGCATTTTCTCTCAGAAGATCAATTTGATATAAAATAAGGCTCAAAACAAGTCTCTATCATACAAAATACTTTGTTGCTAATCCCAAGAAAACTAAGAGCATATTCACTACTCAAAAACAAGCTTCTTTACTATTTAGACATGATGCATTTCAACAGAAAATAACCAAATACATACTTGTTCATTATCCCTTGTGTGTGTTCCCTCAGAAGTCTTATCCATCGTTTTTTCATTTCCAGTTCTTAAAGAAGTCTCAACAAGGTACTCTTTAACTTTGCTCTCCAGAACCACATCAGGAGTCCAGAGTAATTGATCTTCATTTTCATATACTGGTAAAGAAAGTTGATTTGTAAAGAAAGAATCCACTTATGAAACATGCGAACTATTCCTTAACTTACTTTATAGGAAATGTAACCAGAGGTGGATTTTGGATACCAGTAAGTTGCTCTGCTCATTGCAGAGCTCCTCTCACATTGGAAAGGATTGCCAATGGCTACTCTGGGTAGTTTTGTTGTTGTTTTGTTTTTTGGGTTTTTTTGGGGGTGGGGAGAAGGTGAGATAAGAGTGGAAACAAGGAGCTGTGGAGAAATACCAGGAAGAAGACTGAATGAACCACAGTGACTTCATCTTGTGAATCAATTGTGGAGCTAGCTCAATTCCCTTTCTATTTTATGGGTCTCATCTAACTTCTGTCTTGTGAACAAACCTTTTATAATCATGGGAAGTGGCAGAAAACTGTATTTCATTGTTTGAACCTACCCTTGCATAGCTGAGAAGCTGGACTACCTATTCCTTAAGAGATCCATAACCTACTAAAAATACAGTCAAGACTCAAAGACTGTTATAAGGAGTCTTCTTAAAATTTTACAACTCAAGTAACCCACATCTTTTCTGAAAACTGGTCCCATACTGGTCAAATGGTATTGTTTCCGAGTTCCTTTAATGGTTCAGAGACATTAGGGAGAGTGGGATACCTTTTTCTGAATTTAGGTAATTGCATCTTTTCACTCTTCCCCCTCACAACTTTGAAAGTCCCCAGTCTTTCCTCCAATTAGAAATCAGATGACCTAATGTTTCCTTTTAATTGGCCTTATTTGATTGTTTTTAATGTATAAAAGTCTGTCTCCCCATTTTCAGAGTCTATCCCTAAATCAAAGGGGAGGCTTGGCCCAGATTAGTTAGACAACTGGTATACTTTACTTAATACATCAAAATGCTCCAAAGCTTGAACCTTCATTTCCTCAGGCAATTCATTGTTTCTTATCTTCTCACAAGAGTGAGGGGAATACATCCCAAATTTTATGAAAATCTCAATAATAGGAACCCTTATAATATATAATAATATAATAAAAATAAACTGTGAAAATTCTCAGCCAAATTCCCTAGAAATTTGTGTCTTGTGAATTCATTGGGAAAATAAGAAATCAATCAACACGACCACACAGATGCTAATAAATTTGGTGGGATTTAAATACTCAAGAAAAGTATATTTCTCCTTCCCTAAGTTTTCCCCAACAGTCTTAAAAATTTCTTTGAAATTAAGATGTGATAAAGTATTACTCTTCTTAGACATCCCTAAGAAAAGTCAGTGCAATGAACTGACAAAACTGTCAGACCACAACCATAAAGGATAGTCATCACTGTACTTAAAAGGGAGTTCTTAAAAGTGACCAGGTAGTAAAGTAAGTTGGCTGATTTTTCACATGTAGCTCATAGAATGACTTATTAATTATACAAGAAAACTATATAAGTATTCAGTTCAAGTCAGACCTCTGGGAGAATAAAGGTAAAACCAATGAATTCAAAGAAAGTAGGCAGAATGTCACTTCTGACTTTTTGACATAAAATCATTCTACTGTGACCCTAGAGAGAACAGCTAGAGTCTGACACAAAAGCCACATTATAGCTTCTGTCAAGGCAGCTTTTCTCAACCACCTTGGAGCAGGAGAAGAAAAGCACGTCACAAGTGGCTGATGATGAAGATTCTGATTCTAAGACAGCCATGTTTCCACTGATCTAAATGTAATCCTGGCTAGAAGGTAGGGTCTGGAAGGGCAGGTAAAAAAAGAAGATTTTCCTCCTTCTCCATCCTCCTGACTCCTGTGCTCAGTAGTGTACATTATTTTTGATTTCCTGAGTTCAAAGGGGAAAAACAAATCAAGCTCAAGGAAATAGCACTAAATAAGATAGAGAAATATATCTTTATTTCCCACTATCTCACTGTAAAATTAAAATCATTCATCCCTTATTGTATTGCCATGTTTTGTTTTGTTTTGTTTTGTTTAAACTCTCACCTTCCATCTTAAAATCAATACTACGTATTGGTTCCAAGACTAAGGGCTAGGCAATAGAGGTTAAGTGACTTGTCCAGGGTCACACAGCTGGGGAAAATCTGAGGCCACATTTGAACTTAGGACCTCCCATCTCTAGGCCTGGTTCTCAATCCACTGAGCCATCCAGCTGCCCTCTTGTATTGCCAACTTTTAAATCAAGTTTACATTCTGTACATATTCTGATGTGAACAGATACAGAGAATAAGATAATTTCAAATTAAGTGGGGAAACATGGGAAAAGAATACTCCCCCAATCTTGAAATGTGGGAACGAACTAAATTAACTAAGCTAAATGAAATTAGCATTTTTAAGTACCTAGCAGGCGCTATGCTAGATGCTGGGCTTCCAAAGATAAAAGCAGCCTCTGCCAAATGTTCTAAACTACATGAGGACTAAAGCCAACTGGGTTGTGTATAATAATTTGGCGAATTTCCCTGATGGGAGGGCTACCACGCTGCCTAAGAAGGTATCAACCTATCGAGGCCAGAAAAACAGAGGTTAAAAACTTCCATATTGATCAGCACTAGCACCTGGTCTGGGAGTAGCTACTGTACTTCCAAAAGAAAGAAAAAGGAACAACTAAAGCATTTATGCTTGAGCAGCAGGTTAGCAGTGTGCAAAAAGTGCTCAACTGCAGTTGGTAAGTCTTAAATGGCAGATCTAACCATCCCAATTAAAATTAAAGCATCTTAGAAGCAACAAAGGTCATGGAATCTACCCCAAGCCTAAACAGGTATCTCTCCTGCCACACTCTCAACTAGGAAACACTTTTGAATAATTCTCCTGTTAGGAAGATTTTTCTTACTTTTGAATGGAAATCTGCCTTTAAGAAAATTTTTGCACTTTCAGTGCTCTTAGTTCTACCTCTTGTGGTCAAGGAAAGGAAGTCTAATTCTTCTTCTGTTCAGATATTTGAAAGCAGTGATTTAATTCCTTATTATTCCACTTGCCATTTCCCAAAGTCTTCTCTTCCCCAGGCAAAATTTTCTTTATACCTTCAAGTGATCCTGGGATGGCCTGATTTTGAAGCCCTTGACAATTCTGAATGTCCTTATCTGGACATACTCCCAGATTGTTAGGGTTATTCCTAAAGAGTCATTAAACTCTGAACCCCAAGCACTTGCCTGCTTAGCTTCTTCCTCCCTGCTCTATTTATGGGGCAACAAGTAGATTTTCCCTGTTCTTTCTTTTCAAGTGTCTTTTCCTTAATAAGTACTCAGAATCCACTGAAAAGATCATAGCTATAACATTCTCGAAACCTTAAAGATGATTCAAATCTGCCATTTTCTATTGGAGTGCAACTATGGAGAAACTTCTGTTGTACTAATTTGATATTTATGGGACCGCCTGGGCACAATAGTAGAAACATAACACTTGGATAATCAGGTTTTGAATTTGTTGGGGTTTTTTTAAGTTCCATTTGGACACTTTCTATAATGTTCGGACAAATCTAGGGCTTGGTACAAAGAAAAGCTTCCTAATAATTAGAAATTTCCAAAAGTGAAATGGGACTGTCTCAAGAGGTAATGAGTTCTCCACCCTTGGAAGTCTTTTAAGTAAAGGTCATTTGGGGAAATGATGTAGAATAAGTTAGACATGATGGCCTGATGTCCCTTCCTTCTGTGCTATCCTGCGATTCTGTGACTATCTTGACACAGCCATATATCATTGATCTGATTACCTAGCATCTGTCTTTATACTTCTGTGGCAGTTGGGCCATTTTTTATCTATAAAGTTTCATAGGGGTGAATTAATCAAGCAAAAGCCTTCAAAATCCGGAACCTTACCCTTCTCATTACCGATGTACTTTCCAAGATAGGGTGGAATTTCGGCTTGATATTGTAAACCCACCATTATTTCCTAAAAAAAAGGTTAGGAGGAAAAAAAGAGCTTAGTGTTATGCTGAAAATAAATATTCACTATCAAGTAACTTAAGAAATACAATTTCACACAGTTCAAAAAAGAGAAATTATATTTTTGTTTTAAAACTAGCTAAAAAAGACACTAAAACAAATGGTCTGACGTGATTATTGGTCATTCCATTTACCTTCCTTAAATCTTCAGATGAATTACCAGCATCTGCTTCAACATCTTCACCCTCTGATTCTTTATCACCATCATAAGTAGTGTTAGCTTTACACATGCCAGAAAAAAGAGAAAAAAAGTTAATTTATCAGTTTAGAAGGAGCTTATGGACAATAACACAAAAGCACAAAATGTTCTGACTCTAACAGTCTAAAAGTATGTCTTTATATATTAACTAATACGGGACATTAAACATGCCAAGAAAAAATATTCTGTTCTTATAATAAAATAAACCTAATGCTGTGCAACTATGCATATATTTTTTGTAAAATTAAAATCAAGTCTGCATAATATTTATTTAAAATTTAGAGCACTCTAAATTGTTATTATAACCCAGAAACTGAGACACCTACTATTAGAACACCCTTATGCCCTTCAGAATAATGTTATTTCTAACTCTTTAGAAAAACAGCTGGATAACTCAAATTAATTTTTTACACTTTGATATAAGGCAAGTCAGATAATTTTATACTACATATGAGGAAAGATATAAGGGATATTGGTGCCATTTCCATTCTAAGACTTATTTAATGCTTTTGAGCTTTGATATACTCCAACTGGTATACTCTCAACATTCAGAGAAGAAAGAGCCAAATAAAATGGCATCAATAATAAAGATATCATTTTGAACACTGAAGGATTTTCAAAATCAAGGTAGTAAGAGGGCTTTTCTGCACCAACAAAAAACTTCTGTGAAATTTCATGGTTGAACCAAGACTAGTTACCATAGCAACAGATGAGTCTGAGGACAGAAACATAAAGATAATACAGCAAGACTAGGTTAATTTATTTATTTAAAAAGGCATCATATTTTTCCTATGCCATGACAAAAAAATAAAATATTTGAGTTATACTAGCATTTGGGTGGAATTTGAGTAGTCTTTTAAGAATCCTAAATATAAAGCTACGAAACCCAAGAAAATTTCATCAACCTACAGCAATAAAGCTATAATTAACCAATAATTATTAGTTTTCCTACATCTTAAAGGCCGAGGGAAGAAATCTGTAGCTTCATGTGAAGTCACTGATGGCGTTAGATCATCAGCAGAAGACTGCGTTTCTTCATCATCACCTGACAAGAGGTCTTTTGCTATTTCCTCCTACATGAAAAAGGCAGACTACAGTTAGAAGTGAGTAAATTTCATTAGAATTTTTTAAATCATCTCTTAAAACGTCATATTCTGTACAAATTAAGAATTGCTTGAAACTAACTAAGCTTTGAAAAAAGAGGATTACAAATTCTCCTGTAGTCTTGGTCTAAGAACTATAACTATGATCTCAACTGAAGCTTAGTTATATTTCGCCAACTTACTGTATTAATTTCTAATTCTTGAAAACTCTGAACAATAGTATTCTTACTGTTGAATCTGCAAAAATTCAGAAAGTAAGCCTGAAGCAGTAAACTGATTTTTAAGATGGACTTCCATTAGAAACAATACCTAACACACAAACGTGAAATGAAAATTGCCCAAAATCACCAAAATATTTTCAACTATCAAAAAAAAAGGGGGGGGTGGGGAGTGGTCCTACGCAGATGTTTAAAAAAAAAGATGAAATAAAAGTTACAATTATTCCTTACCTTCATATGATATAACTTCTACCTTATACTGTAGTTTGAAGATTTATCAGACTACAGAAAAAGAGCCAGCTAACTCCATATATCTGAAGTCCAATTGAAATCCCCTTTGGATATTAAAAACCTGATGAATTCTTATCAATTACCTTTAACTGTATTTAATTCAATATTTCAATGTTACCATTTAAGACTTTAAAACTTCTTTATAAGCACAACACAAGTAATCTGTACCTTTAAAAAACACAGAATTATGAAGCAATAACTTTATTAATGGACAAGACAAATTCAAATGATGAACATTATTAGAAGCTTCATTAATGACATAAAAATAACCCAGGAAACTTGGAGTGTGAAATCTTTTTCCTTCTCCTTCCTCTGTATACAGATTACAATTCTTGAATTTTGATACAATGAGAAGAGGGATGCTATTGCTGCCTCTCTTTAGAATGTCCTTTGTGTACAGGGGTAATCTAGGTAGCATCTCTCTGATTTTGAAGCAATTAGATCAAGATATTTTAGGCCAGTAGCTATTACATTGGGGAGAGGAGGGGAAGGTTATGTCCTGTTGGGAACATTAAGAGGGACTTGAATCTGAGAGAACACCAACATCTCCTACTTTTGGACCAGTATGTCACTGATCCAAAGCTGAATATACTGGATTTTTAACTTGCCTAAACCCCATCAACTGGGTTAAAAGTTTTATTCCTAAAGGGCATGTTAATTTCAGTTATCACCATACTTGGGTTTCTTTAAGATTATAAATTGCAGATGTATCTAAGTTTAGATACATTGTACCCATCATAATGACGCCCAAGCCATGAGTGAATTCACAAGCTCAAGTTGAATTGTATAAATAATTACTGTCTATAAATTATTTGTGACCAAAAAAAAAATCCATCAATCAACAAGTATGAAGTACCAACTATGTTGCAGGTACTGTGCCAGGTGCTAAGGGATACAAAGACAAAAGTAAAACGGTCCTTACCCTCAAGGAACTTGCATTCTTATTTAAGATGAAGCAAACATCAGAGAAATATATAATAAGCAACACTAGAATGTAAATTCCTTGAGGACAAGGGCCATTTCACTTTTGTTTTGTAGCTTCAGTGTCTAACATAGTACCTAGTCAAATTATGCTGAACAGATCATATCCATGTAAATGAAAAATAATCAAGAGACAAAGATAATCAATTTTTTTTTTCTAAAACCCTTACCTTCCGTCTTGGAGTCAATACTATGTATTGGCTTCAAGGCAGAAGAATGGTAAGGGTAGGCAATGGGGGTCAAGTGACTCGCCCAGGGTCACACAGCTAGGAAGTGTCTGAGGCCAGATTTGAACCTAAGACCTCCCGTCTCTAGGCCTGGTTCTCAATCCACTGAGCTACCCAGCTGCCCCCGATAATCAATTTTTTAAAATTTTAAATGATGATACCTAGACCTAGTGCCAACTTACCTTGTCCAGTGTCATATCTGGTAGTTCATCTGCAAGTTCACTTGGGGAGCTATTTGCACTGGAACCTGCTATTCCTGGAATTGCCGATTCATAGCCATAGAATGCCAGCAAATCTTCCAAAGGCATATTTCCCTCCTTGTAAAGCAAAAATAAAAACAACACATATGTATTCTGCAAAGACAGTGTACTACTGAATCACAAGTGAGCAAAATATCTTTACTATTTATTTAGCGCATTCTAAAAAGCACAAAAACAAACTATGTGATTTAGAGAGCATCAAAAGAACAAAGTAATTAACTACAGTTGAGGTGATGAGTTCAATATACTATTGCAGAGAAGACCACAATAAAATGAAATTTCTCAACTAGTTAGTTTTTGGATGGATGCTTTTCATTTTATATTTCACTTCAAAGATGACTCTTGTTAAAGCTTCCATTGAACCAGTTGCTTAAGGTGCCACTGGCTTAGATTGCTTTTGATTTTCTCCTAATTGTTACTGGCATTATATTAATTGCTATGTCCCTATACTCTGCTTTTCTTTATCCATCAGTGTATGTTTCACTCTGATTAGAAAATGTCCAGCTGAAAAATGCTGCTGAAAGTTGATTAACAAATCTTGTTCTGGCTATTATATGAATGAAAACATTTTCATGTTACTGATGTGAAACTACAGTTGTCTGATACAGAATTCTCTCTGATCACCTATAGCAGTTGACACCACTGACTCAACCCTCCCTCTTGAGTCTCTCTCTCTTTCAATGATACTACTCTCTTCCTAATACTCCTCCTACCTCTCTGTTTCTTGTCTTCTTTGCTTATTCTCTTCTGTCAAAGTAGTGTAAGAGTCCTTCAATTTTCCATTCGTGGCCCTCTAACATCTCCCCCCCAGGGTTTCTGTCCCCCATTTCCAACTGTTTGCTGGACTTTCCACTTGTATGCACCACCATTCCTTAAACTTAACATGTACAAAACTTATTATCTTCATCCAAAACCTTCCCTCTCCTAACTTCCATATTTCTGCTGCAAGCCCCATCATCCTCCTAGTCATAGAGACTCATAACCTTGGGAGTCAAATGGAAACAAATTGGATAGAAGGAACTGTTGCAGACATTTGTGCAACTATTTAAGGAAAGACTTGCTTGCAGAGAGAGAAGTCTGTGATGGAGAAAAACACTGTCCAAGACATCTTCTCATGTAGGGCCTATGGAAATATGATGGGAGACCACCTAAGTTGACCAGACTTGAAGAATGAAGCTCTTGGGAAGTCTGATGAGAAATGGAACATTGATCAGTATTGCTCCTCCCCAAAAGATAAAGAACTGTGGTACCATCAATCAAGGCAGGGGAGCCAGAAATTAAACTACCATCATGAGAGCAAAAGCTGTGAAGCCGAGTTGTATTCTGTTACAAATGGTAGAGATGGACATGTACATGCTAGATACACTCAAGAAATGATTCTCAGCCCTGGGCCCCCAAAGAGCCACATCATTTCTACCAATGGAAAAGTCAATAAGCAAACATATCTCTTAATATTAATAGGCGTGGTACAAAGTATTACATGAGACTTGAGTTCAGATCTAAATGTTGTCAGGTTTGTTTGATTATATGTCAAATTTTTTTGTTGAGAATATTCATGGTTATTAAATGCCACTGGTGACTGTATAATTCTGTTGAGCTCCTATATGTTAATTTCTGAATCTTATGATCAGAAATTAAAATATAATTGAAAGCATATGTTGCAATAGTACATACATTTAAAACTCTAGTCTCATATAATACATAATGCTTCATATATATATATATATTTGGACTGTGCAAACTTGCTTCTCCTTATATCATCAGTTTGTTCTCAGCTGGACCAACTCCCTGCCAATCACTTTTAATCTACCCTTCTCCTCAGCCGTATTATAATACCTCTTCTCCCTCTAGCCGCTATATAATCCATTTCTAAGACCTGTTAATTCTAGCCTGCAAGTATCTCTCTCTTTGTACCATCACACCTCTTCAGGCTCATTACTTGTACATAAACAATTCTAACATAATTCTACAAGATTCTTTTGCCTATGAAGGATCGTCCCCGCCCCAGTGCATTCCTCACACCCCTTCCAAAGTAATCTTACTAATATAACAGTCTGATCACATCAATACCTGGTTCAAAATCCAGTAAGTGGCTCCTCAATGTCTCTAGACTAAAACATAGACCTGTCCTGCCATTCAAAGGCCCCCCATCATCCATCCACAAACTATTTCCCAGACTCATGTCACCCCATTTTCATTCCCAGGTTCACAATGTAAACAACTGGCCTCAACCTCACTGTTGCTCCACTCCATCCTGTGCACTGCTTCTTGTGCATCTATACAATCTGTCTCCTCTGCCTAGAAAATGTTTCCTTGACTTTCCTGTCCCAAGGTTCAACTTACAATACACCTTTCCCTCATGAAAGCTTCCTAGATAACACAAAAGGCAATGACTCACCCTTCCCCATAGTTCTCCTCTCTTTCTCTGCATTCATTCTCTCCTAGTTAGCATCAGTTCTTTGGATCACTCTTCCCCACTAGACTGTGAGTTTCTTGAAAACAGTCCTTTATCTTCTTTGTCCCAAGCATCTAGCACAAAATCCTAACCTAGGAGGTGCTTAGCAAACATCTGAACTGAAATAAATTTACTATGATCACTGAAACAAGACGGCATTGAAGTACAGCAAAGGGAAGTTACTTGTCTGAAGTCATAAAATTGATTCTGACAATGTCAATCTCAGTCATTGCTTTCTTTCAGTCACTAAGCCACAGTGGCCTAAATTATTTTGAAACTGTCATATTTTATTGTAACTAGAAATCATTTTGAAACTATTACCTAATTGTAGACAGTTGTTTCTTCATTAAATAGTTTTAAAGGCACATCAAACCAAACTTTTGTTTGCTCTATTTCCTTAGTTACTATTTTAACTCTAACATAGAAAGAGATGGTCTAGAGTTTAAGAAAGGTATAGTGGAAAAGCTCTCATTTTAGAGTCAGAGGACTTGGCTCTTAATCTTGATGCTGCTGTTTATACCTGAGTGACCTTGTATAAGTTACTTTCTCAGTGACCTTTAGTTCTCTCATCTGCAAATTGAGGGAGATGGACTAGATTACCTCTAAGGTCCCTTCAAGTCCTAAATCTATGATTCTCTTTTAACTAATTTATCTGTAATGTATGGCAATGTATATGACTAAATTCCAAACAAATGTCACCCACCTGATTTAATAATTTACATGTCTTTGTGCATCAGAATCTATATGTGATTCTGAAAAGTTGATTTATTGGTTTATGTATTTTTGTACCTATGATCTAAAGAATACAGTCCATTTTGGGAATTAATCATGATACAAATGGAAAGGATTCTGATTTCTGACAAGCAGATATATCAAAAGCATCTAGAATGGGGTATTGTTAAAATGTAGCACAATCTGGCATTCTTAAAAATCCGTTAAGCACTATAGAAGTCAGAGACAGAAAAGTTGTTTTCCTCTATTGGTCAGTTACTCAATACAGAAATTTTACCAGTCTAGAGCTGAAGCAATTAGGTACTTAAAAAACTAAATGAGTTTATCCAGTGAATCAGTAGTAGAACCAAAGATTTTTAATAAAGTTTCCTATTCCAGGGATTCGAATGCCTTTAAAGGCATTTTATTAACTCCAATTTAATTTTAAATGTTCCATTTCCTAATTGTGTAATTTACTGGTTTTCACTGATCTTAAAAAGGCTTGAAGAACTTTTCTTCAATAGATCTGTCTGTTGAATTCAACAGTTATATAGATTTTTAAAAATGAAAACCTCCCCTAAAGACTTTAATGTTAGAATTAAGAACATTTTAAATTCATGCTTTAAAATGAAAGAGTATTTAAATGACAGGAACAACATTGAAGCAAAACGTATTCATTTAAGTTAAACTCCTCTCTGACCAAACTTTTACAAGAGCCATAAAAAGGTTTGACTATTAGTGTTCCTGGTAACACTTCTTGTTATCTACAGAAGACACTAAAAATGATGCTGAACTCAAAAAGAGTGACAAGTAATAATTAATGGGTCCAGGAATAGTCAAAAATGTATTAAACATGTCACTTATGAAAATGTTGATGCTAAAATAAAATAAGAACTCATAAGAATGTCATGTGTATAAAGTTACTGAACAAAGTATAAACATGGTGCTTTCCTATTGTTTATATGTCTCTACCTCTACTATTCTATTTCTCCCAAGAAAGTCCTACTGCAATGCCTCATGGTGGCTTGGAAGTGCCTAATGGAAGTTCTAGAAGGTCCAGGTGGGAGGGTGAGGGGGAGGTATTAACAAAAGGCCTCCTGATTGGCTACTGTTTATTGTCAAAGGACTAGTCCAGCTAAATTTAAAACTCTTCCAGCAGAATAGCAGCAGGGAGATGTTTTTTAATCCAAATCAACCCTAAAAGACCATCAATGTAATTAAAGAAGGGTTTCAATCCATATTAGTGGAGGAAGTATCCATACCAGTGAAATGACAGATTCTAGAATTATCTAGTCTGTTTAACTTTATTTAGTGTTATTGCTAAAAACCCACTAATTCTTCATAATCAAATATCCTTTAAAAATACCCAAGTTTGAGAAAGTCCTACTGATCTGGCACTGTGTGCTTGCCTTAGCTCCAACCAATAAACCTCTCTATCTGCTTTCTGCTACCCCCAATCTCCAGCAGAGAGAGAACCAAAATCAACTGGGCATAGAAAGATAAATATCTCTATGGGCTTGCATTTTGGGGTTTTTTGATCTACGAACCTCATGGTGCATATCAACGCAGAGTAGATAATTTTATTAGTGGGAATTTCCAAATAAAATGAAAATCATGGAGATGGCATCATGTTTTGCTCTGTGAATGGCTAAATGGAAATAGAATAGTTAACACTATAAACTAAGAGATTATGTCCTATACCTCTTTGGATTTTCAGTCTAGCACATACTGGGAACTCTGTTATTCATAATGATTTTCTCCTTTAACTCTTCAAATGAATACTTTTTCCTTTTAACTTTGTAAAAGGTTCATTAAAACATAGGTCAAACCAGTTGTTGAAGTGGACCCTGCAGAAATAAGACTACCTTCCCACCTAGGAATCTAAAATAAGATGATGTGGAAACTCCCTACATGAACACAGAACAAACAAGACCATCCCAGATAGAGTTTGAGAGTTTTCTAATACTCAGTGAAGTCTTAAGTCATGAACAGAAATGTGATTTAAACTTCAAGCTTCCTGACTCCAAGTTTAATGCTTTATCCACTACCTCATGATATGTGTAATCTACAGGAGGATGGTAAAACTGGTTTTAAAAATTTGTAAGCTTGGACATTTTGGGTATTAACTTCCTATCTTAAGCATTCCAAGATTTAATATCGATTTATACATGTAAATTTTTGGACAAAACAAACAAACAAAAAAAAAAACAAACTCCACTGTAATCTTCTAAAGAAAAACTGCAGGAAGAACATGATTATATATCTATGTAACACAACACTGAAAAACAAAAATGAGTCATTGTGAAAAAACACTCAGTCACAGAAAAGAGTTCTGATAAATTTTCAATGATTTCATACTATTTTAAGACTCAAAACTTAAATATAAGAAATTTGCCTCCATTATTTTCTGTCTGGGAGGAATGGATTGTCCTTAAAGGCATACAAGCATATCTAAGACAGAAATCAACATGTTACAAGTCAAACTTTCACATTTGGGAGGATACTGCTCAATAACATGTGAAAGATAGACTTATGTTTTCCCCCTTCCCCCTCCAACTTCTGCCCCTTATATCAAGCAAAGCAAGCTGCTTTCTAACTCCTAAATAATGTGTGAGAGTTAAACTGCTACCCTGGCAACCTGATTTTCAACTTTATGCTATGGCTCTGCTGCCATGGGCCAGAGCTACTTAATAAGCGTGGCTCACAAACTCTTCTGCACTTAAAGGAAGAATGGACATACTTTTGAAAGATAGTGAGAAGCTAGCCTCGTCAAGGTCCAAAGCTGAATTGCAGTAAAGAAGTTCAACAGGTAGTTGAGTATTTGTTCTTATCAACTTCGTCACCAAATAAATACTGTGAAGTCATTCTACCCATCTTCCCAGTAGGGTAATAAAGAAAGGATAATTTTCTTCTTGTATCAAAAGGAGCATTTCTTAACAGTTATATCTCCAAATTTCCAGTTTACTTTGCTTTCATGGGAAATGAGTAGAATATATATCAAACATCTGTTCAAACATCAGATTTGTCAATAAAATATAGAAACTAAACACTTCTAACTGCATCAGTGCAGTGGGATAGGAGGAGATGAATATTCAACAATAGAAGACAGAACCTGAGGTTCTCTTCCCTGCCCTGGGGCTGATCTCAGAGAGACTGAGACCTTTGAATTTCTCTGTCTATGGCACGAGGGTAATAATACTGCCTCCTCAGACCAGAAGGCTATTTGGAAGATAAATGATGAAATACACATGAAGTCCTTTGAATTCTCGAGGAGAAGGGTGCTATATAAATCCTGAGTATTATCAGTGCTATTAATAAGGGATGTTACTAAGAGAATAACCATCACTCTGATCTGAGGTCAAAATATACAAATAAAGAGGCTAGTTTTAGGTAGATGGAGCTTTATGTGCTCAATGTAGCAACCAAGTTTGAATAATAGTAGACATTTAAATATGACACTGAAATACAAAAAAAGCTCATAAGTATCATGCCTACTAACTATTTACAATTAGAAGGAAAAATTAGTCCTACCTTCTCTCCTCCCTGCCCACATACATACATACATACATATATATGCACATAACACACTCAAATATACTAAGATACATTAAATAAAGAACTGAAGTAAAAAAGAATTTTTAAAAACAAAATATCCTTTGTATATGAAGCCTCTTAAACCAAGGTAAAATTACCTTCTAAAAGATGAATGTATTCCCTATCTATAGATATACACATTTTTCTCTTATCAGTTTAGACATAGGAAAAATGGATACATGACATAACATTCAGTTCTTTCTTGAACCTCTTATTCATTTGAAATATTCAATAAAAATTTTTTCAATAATGTGGACAAGCTCCAGGAGCTAGCACCCTAAGAAAATAGCTTCCCCTATCCATTCCATTTCATTGATATGTTTAAAAGTTGCTCTTTATGGCAAATATATTGATTTTGAAAAAAATGAAAATGAAAAATAGGGCACTTTACTAAACACTTCTAACTGCATCTGTGCTTTACTGTTTAAAAAACTTTACTGTTTTTTAAAAGATGATTTTAGGGATTATTGTACTGATCAAACACTTAAAAGTGAAGTACAGTGTATCCTCTTTAAATGTTTTAGAAGAATTCCCTATCTGGCAAAAAAATCAGGGCTAAAGATCAGTAAGGTAGCATGAACATCTAGAAAGAATACTAGACTGGGATTCAAGAGACCTACATTCTAATTTGACCTGCAAATAACTAACATGTGATCTTACTCAAGCCACTAAGAACTGTGATTTGGTTTTTTCAGCTATATTAAGTCACCATACTACCTCACAGACGTAATGTAAGGATAATAACAGTGTAGGAATTATAAACTCTGCTCTAAAAAATGTAAAATGTTACAGCAGACTATAAGACTATTAAAGAATGTCTGATATCACTGGGCAAAATTCTTTATATCTTTCCACAATGAGCTTAGTTAACATTTTTAAACTTCTTTATGTTGAATAGTACCACAAAATAATCTTTCCTACCTTTTCTAAATCTTCAATTTCAGAACTGAAGTTTTTGCCCTCATCCATCATTTCTTCTTCTTCAAGAGTTCTTTCGTCATCATAGTCATGTACCAACATTTCAGCAGTAGGGTCAAAATCATGATCTTCAGAAGACAAAGACCCAACTATAATAAAAATAAACCAAGTCACTTTATATATCCATAAAACACTTACAAAGTAAAAATGTGTTCTCTAAACCATAGATCTAATGTTTCATTAAGTTAATTTATGTGTAGCCTATATAAGAAAGCATTCTACTTCTAGAAAGAGTCTCAACTTAGCATATACTAAACACAAGATCCCTTTAATATTACTTAAGCTTCACCCCCTAGAGAAAAGGCACACTACTTCTTTGGCTTCTTTAAAGAAGCTGGTTTAGAAACAGGCAGGGTGGTGCATGTGCCTGAAACAACACTCACTCTGAGAAGCAGAGTACATAGGTTCAGATCTTGCCCATGACACTGATTTTTGCCATTTGTGTAGCCTCAGGCAAGTTATTTAAACTTTCTGGAACTTGGTTTCCTCTTCTGTGCCTTGAGAAGCTTGGACTAAGGCCTTCTAAGGGCTCTCTATAGACAGTCTAGAGTAGTATCTCAGAAGCCCCAATAAGTGATTTTTTTCTTAACTTGACAACATCAAATTTACTTAAAAGTCTGAATAAAAACAAAGCCAAACTTACTTAAAAGTCTGCACAAATAAAAACAAAAATCAGAATGTAGACTTCACGAGGGCAAAATTCTATCTGTCTTCCCACAGTTCTTTGTACTTAAAATAGGTGTTTAACAAATGAGGAAATAAGCATCATTAAAATCCACTGCCTTTTAAAGATGATTTAGTTTATACAAGCAGAAAACATTTCTCAAACATAAAACAAAACAATTTCTTAAAACCTGGCTTGTTATGGGATACACTATCTGTGTATATTTTCTTTAAAACTGTTGTTGCCACAGCAATTTGTTCTTTGAAAACTCACTTTTTCATTTGCGTAAAGCCTCAATGTTATAGTAAAATAAAACTGTTGTTATAAATCTTATTTTGTACTATATGTTAAAATTAAATGATAAAAAATTTAAACATTCTCAAGGATTATTTGGAGGAAAAGTGTATTATTAAAACATTTTTTTCACAGCTTGCACCATTTGTTCATATCTCTTACATAAAAATTAAACCAAAGCAATAGAATTCTTCAGCAAGTTAAAAAAAACTGGTGAAGTAAAATCCTAGAAGCACAATGTTACTTAATTTTTTTAAATGGTTTTCCTTCCACTTGTTTCACACTAGTATTTCATACAACTAGAACAATTATTTTCCACCATTTAAAAATCCCAGAATCATTTCATCGTTTTTGCTGACTTCATAAAACCTCAACCAACATTTCTAAAAGTTAATACAACTGCTAGAGAATGTAATTCTTTTAAGTATACTTCTGTAATGATAACATTTTTAAAAATGCTTAATGAGATGGCTCTACCTATGAGAACATTAAAGCTTTGGGGGATCATGAAGTAATTTTTTTTGTTTTTCCTGAGAGAAGTATGAATTTGAATGGCTCAAAATCAAAATACATGCCACTAAATTCTGTTTTTTAAGTAACTCCTGGGAACTTCTCCCATATTCTAGAGCTCCGAGGTTTAATTACATTGTGTCCTCCCAACCATATTCCATAGTAATTTCAGAGCATAGATTCTATATGTCACTTTCAACTGCAAAATTATATGATACTGATCCTAAAGTTCTCTGGTAGACCAATAATCTGGTACAATGTGCCTGCAATATATAGGAGTTGCTTAATTTAAAATAAGATGTATTCTATTTAGTTACCAAGACAATGTCTTGTCATCAATTTCATTTTTCTTTTCACCTAGGTATATCTACACAATACCAGACAGCTAAACTAAAAAAAAAAAAAAAACTAAAACAACAAAAAAAAGCAATTTCATCATCATCATCATCATCTAAGGAAGAGTCAGCAGCATGAAATTGGTCTTAATTTTACTTTCTTTTCCTAAACACAAATTATCACAAACAAAAGCATAAAGCACAGACTCAGTTGTTGTTCACAACTGTAATATTCTTATAAAACCACTTAGTAAAATTTGTCAACTTGAAGTGTTTTGCTCACTAATAACCTTTCTATCTTCATGAAGTGGTATCTTTGGTTAAATGTCTTTTCTTTGAATTTTTAGAGTTAATCTAGAATTGTGAGAATTCCAAGTAAATGGAATATATACTGATTGAAGTTGCTTTGTGTTTTATCAGTTTATGCCAAAAGACTTAGTAAATAAGAATTACCCTCTGCTGGTTTAAGTTTTAAAAAACATTTTCCAGAATATATTCTAGTTGACAATTATCTTTAAATACCTTTGTACCATACTAAAACTGGCTTACTTAAGTGTAATGTTATCTAATCCACCACTAACTTCAAATATTAAGTAATTTGGCAATAAATTACTTAATGTTACTTATAGATATCTGTTTAGATAAAGGATGGTACTCAATTAAATGTCAATAGTTTCTGATTCTACTGAGATCACTTTAAAGTGTCACCTTTTTGGTTCCCTCTTACTTCTTCCTTTATTAGATTTTTCCTTTATCATCAGACTCAGAGCTCAAAGGGAATTTAGAGATCATCTAATCTAACTTTCTCATTTTCTAGATGATACTCAGAACAGTCAACCTAGGTTTCCAACAAAAATTTTCAATTCGTGTGAGAATCGAAATAAGTGGGAAAAGGGGGCTGTGTTATAGCATCCACAGTCCATCCAGAAGAAATAATTGTCAAAATTTAATTTTTGAGTCAATCTTTTTAAAAATCACAAAGCAAAATCTGATTTTAGTAGACTGAACACTATTCCAAGCAAACTTTCTAAAGGAATGTTTACTAGACCTGCCCCAAATTTGATGGCTAAAAGTCAAGACATATACTATTTAAAAAGCAAACATTCATTTTTGTTACCTATACGCTTAACTTCTGTGGAACTAAAGGTGAATTTTCCCAACTGGTCCCGTTAAAAAAAAAAAAAAGTCATAAGAAAAAGACTACGACTGTTTGGTTCCTCGAACAATTAACTCATAGGACACAAAACAAAACGGAAGGGCCGATGAGAGCATCTAGAGAGAGTTTGCAGTTGGGGGGAATGCCTCGGGCCAGAGCTTCTCCAAGCCCCGTTACCACTCGCCGCCCGCCGGGACCACGGAAGGGGGAAGGAAACGGGACAAACCTGGGCTCGAACTTCCAAAGGAAGCCTGGAGAGGAGACAAGAAGAAATAAAGAGACGTGGGGTTAGGGCAGACCGGCCAGGGGGCTGACGGCGCCCAGCCCCAAGAGGAGCGGCGCGCGGCGGGCTCCAGGGGAGGGGGAGGCGGGGCCCAATGCAGCCCCGCATCGGCCGCAGCCCGCACCGGAGCCGGAGCCGCAGCTGCAGCCGCAGCCCAGCCCCACCGTCCCGGCCCGCTCCCCCACCCCCACTCCCCGGCCTCCTCTTCCTCCCCAAGTCCCCAGCGCCCCAGACCCGCCGCAGGCCTGGGGGTGGGGGTGGGGGAAAGGAGCCCGGCGCGAACCGGCAACTTCCAGCCGCCCTTTTCGCTCAGGAAGTTACCAAGCTTCGGAGAAACGAAACCGGCGCAAGGAGCTGGTGGCGGTGCCGCCGCTACCCGCGGTCCCCTCCTGGGTATGGTCGCCTCCCTCCGACCCCGCCGTCGCGGGAGCCTCCCGACCCCCCATTGTAACAACGCCACACCTC